>NW_015090889.1:1480173-1536084 GCF_001431845.1 Calidris pugnax
CACCAAACAAACAACACCAGCTCCCACCACCTAAACACACAACAACCTCCAACCAAAAAACCATCACCCACCCACACAGCACCCCACCACAAACCAGTAATCTTGGGCACTAGAGCATGCCCTGAAGAACCATGTCTACACGTTTCTTAAATACCTCCAGGGATGGTGACTCCACCACCTCCCTGGGCAGCCCATTCCAATGCTGGATAACCCTTTCAGTAAAGAAATGTTTCCTAATATCCAACCTGAACTTCCCCTGGCGCAACTTGAAGCCGTTAGCCCTTGTCCTATCATCTGTATTTCTGTACAACATTAACTTATTTTGATTGATTAGATTTTCTGCAGTGTGTTTGAATACATTGGCTATATATTTTTGTACTACAATATACACTGGTATATATTTTTCATGGCCTTTTGGATGCTTTAATGGGCAACTTTCCAGGTAGAACCTACAAAATAAGACCTTGATTTTAATACTTGCATTAGTCAAAGATCCATGTAACGTGGTAAGACAATCTTGGAAAAAATGTGTTGCACAAGCTGGATTTGTGTGAATATTTCCCTAAATATGTCATTGCCTCAACAGTAAACAGAAACTGTGAGAGAAGCAAATAATTCCTTAGAGTTAATGTTGATCACCTCTGCGGGAAAGCTAGGAAGTATACCATTGGAAACCAGATCTAAACTTCAAGAAACAAGGAGATACTAAGTTTGTTGTCAGTTTGTCTTGATACACTCTCTTGAAATAATGTACTATTCTTTCTTGAGAACACATTGTAGCTTTCTGTCTTCTGCAATAAGCAGCACATTGAGTACAATGTACATGGGTACAGTAGGAAGACTCTCAATTTCAATTTATCTCAGGTATGTCTGCTGGAATATCCTAAGCATATGTAGCATACTTGCAAATGTTCCATCAGTGTGATTAAATCTTGAAAGAATAAAACACAAGTTTTGCACGTGCTTGCATATCCTGCATTATTAAGCAGAAAAATAGCTGACACCGACCTCACTATTGTATCATTACATGAGCTGCATCTGCCTCCTGCAGATAAACCCTCTAAAAAAGTAAAGAGCAATTGTAAATTGTACACTGGAATGAATCCAAAAAGCAATGTGAACATGTGAATTCTAGATCTGATAGCATACACATTTAGTTAAACTTTCAAATGTGTTTTTTGTGTCACAGACTTATCTCCTCGTATTATTCCACTGCAACACTGTTTGGTTACCAAAGCTGTCAGGGACCAGAACCTTTCATCTGTGTGGACAGTTGAATATGCTCTTGATTTGTTCTTCGTTGGTGGACTCATTCCAGAGGCTGTGTGGTTAACACGCAGACTTGGGGACTGGAAACTGTCTGTTTCAATTGGTGTGGCCTACCAGCTGTATTGTCAGAACTCTGATGAATTCTCAAGGTAAATTTGAGCTTGGAATTAGTATATTTTTTATTAATGTTTGCATGAAGTATATTGTAGCAAGACATATCTTTTGCCTCAGAAATTCATATTCCCAGACTCCTAGTAGGTGTAGGACCTAACATGTCAAGATTAGTTATTTTGTCTTAAATACTAATTTAACAGAGCTTCATTAGATTATCTGTGGGTTTTGTTATTTATGAACAGTTTCTTGTTATACTTTCAGACTGAAAAAGACAGAGCGGCCCCTGCCATTAAGCTTATCACCAATGCAGACTTTTCAGGAAAAGTTACAAGCTTTGTTAGGACAGCCAGTTACTTCTGAAACATCAGGAACTATTAAATACAAGCAGTTTACAGGTACATAAAAATTATAAATAATTGTGTTTATTTTTCATGTTGTTTTTTCACTGCATATTTTGTTTTGGTTTTTTGAATACACTGTATTAAAAAGAAACAATTACCTCATCCTCTCCAGTGTTTGCATTAATTTTATAATGTATTCAAATACATTAATTTTACAAAGGTTTGTGTTTTGACTTTGATACTTTCAAAAAAGGACTCTATTATCAATCATGTCGTCTTCATGCATATCAGCCAAAATCTTATTTGACTATACTTGATACTAAGTTCAGTTTGGAAGAAAACTGAAGATTCATTAAAATAAAAAAAATACCCTGAAACAAATGTAAATGTGTTAACAACAGGGTATTGTCATACTTAAAATTAGTTACATTATGGTGTTTAATGTTTGCCTTTCCTTTCTGTTAAAGGGGGAAGGGGTGGTGTCTCATACCCTGAGAGCTCTGTCCCTGTAAGTCCAACAGCCAGCAAAGCTGAGAATACATTCCTATTAGGCACATACAGATGTAGCGTATACAGCTGGACACACAGATCAACACCTACAGACATGCTCAACACTTGCACAAACAGTACCAACAATCCCATTCTGTTTCCCTCCCTTGCTGGTCAGGATGAAGGTCTGCCTATATATACCTGTATGTGTGGCTCAGACCCAGTAGCTGAGCCTCCCAAGTTGCTGGCATCTGCATATACATGCCCCCAAAGCCCCAGCTCCGCTCTGCTTTTCTGGTGCAGACCCACACCATGGATCTCCCCTTTCCCCCAGTGCACATACCATTCATGCATTCCCACAGCAGCTGGCAGTGAATGAATATACAGTCCATTGACTAGCTAGCTGCTCGGGGAGCCTCAGTCTTTCCAGGTCCCTCATCCTTAGAGACACGCATACCTGTGTGCACACTGTCTTTCTGGCAAGGTGGTCATGACTGGCTTGGTCTCTTCAGTATTTAAATCCCTTTGTCTTGTCCTTAGAGACATGCAGACATACAAACAGGTCTCCCAGTTGTTTCTCCAGCAGTTGGCTAGGTCTTTGCTGGTGCTTCTACTTACTGCCGATTCTGTGGTCTTACTGTTTCAAGAGTGCGACACACAAGCCCCTATCACTCTGACTTGATGCTTGCTAGCACTCACATTCACTTACGTAGCCTCACTTGCTCCAGTTGCTGGCCCTATAGATACAGGGGCACTCAGACCTGTGGTCCCCACTCCAGTTGCTGGCACTAGGTTTGACTGACTTCCAGTCTCTGAAGTTGCTGGCATCCCAGACAAAGGCTTTCTGAGCTGTGGTGCTGCTCCAGTTGCTGGCATTTAAAATCCTATACACAGAATAAAGAGTCCCTCACCTAGGTGAACAGATGTGCTGACAGAGCACAACAGAGGTGAGGCTGCCGCAATTCCATGCCATACCTTTGTTTTTTTTCCTAAAGATCCCACAATAACCCCTGTGCTATCCCAGAAAGCTCTTCCCCTGCATCCTATAGTATGTCCTATCCTTCTTGACGGTAACCCCTCTTAAGCAAAAAGATACTGAAGAGAGCCACTCTTATTGGCTCATCTTGATGGATTTCATACCTGGACACTGTGTGTCTGTTTCTCTGAATACATAATTTGCTGTTGTGCATCTCTGGGCTTGTGGAGGTGAGCCTCTTATGGGCTGATTTTTCTACTGTGAGTAGGTGGGTCAAGGTGTTATTTAGGTTCCCCCACTTGCTATTGTGTCTGTGCTCCACTGTATGTGTGTATACAAGCTTTTTGTCACATTATCTAACTTAATACTTTATGGCCGAAATTCCCCAATTATCTAGATCAACCTGTCCTTGTTTACGTTTTACAGAAAGTTTACCAGCATGATCTCTATTCCTTGCTGTCTTTCTGTGTATTTGGAAACACATCTCAAGTTCCCTTTAGCAGGTGGATGTTAATTAAGCTATATGTGTAGATTCTTCTTTGTACCCATTTCCCAGGATTTTATTTCAGACGCACACACATACATGTGCTGTATGTAATAACCTGTAAGTAGGATAGAAAAGATAGTAGGCAGAAAGATTGGGAAGCACATATTTCAAGACAAGCAGGAGTAGAAATGGAAGTAAAGCAGTATAATATTATGCGAATTTCAGGAACCAACTAGTGATGTATGTTAAAGGTCCTGCTACTTCTAGGAGATGAATAAATAGCGTCATCATATGTAAAAGAGATCAAACAAACACATTTCGCTTTTCTTGATCATCATACTCACTGATAAAAGAGTTGTTACAGTCATTGTTAATAGTATACCTAGTTTATGCTTGCTCAGTGAGAATGATTTGCCAGAATTTTATGCCAAGCAAATGCATGGCTGAAAAGTTCAGTTCTCTATCTAGAAAGACAATAGCTTTCTCCTTAATGTTGCAAAAACTGAAATTAATAATTAAATACTGTTTTCAAATGCGAGAGACCTTATCTTAAGGCAAGTAGATGCAATGTATACATTGTAATAAACAAATGCAAATTCTGAGAACACAACCTTATGATTTCAGAATGAAAGCCATAAATTAATTGAGTCAATTAATTTATTAGTTTCTGTGCTTAATATTTTATAGACCCCATTGAAGAGGAGGATGCAAGTGTTCTTTATAGTTCGATACAGGAACTACTGAAAGCAGCTGTTATGGCAGATGCTGATATTCTCTCAGAGACATTTCAGCTTTTGATGGATTCTGCCAAGGATCTTTGCAGAAAATTGTATGGTTTAGTTCCAGATGGGCTTTATCTTCCAGCACCACCATTATACTGCCCTCAGCCAGCTTCTCTCAGTGAGGTTAGTGTGCACGACATAAGTTTCTTGCGGTTTTGTCGGAATGTATTTATGAAATAATCATGAGATCTTCATTCTGGTTTCTCTCAGCTCATTTTTCTGTCTTTCTTTTTTTTTTCCACGTTCCTTCATTTACTTAAGTAGTGCCATAGTGATAAGAAAGTGTGTGTGCCTCTGTTTGTTCTGTAGAAGTTCTATTCTCTGAAGAAGAAGGGAAATATTTTTAGGAGCAGAAAAAACATTTAGGTCGGGTTCTGTATCGCATTTGTCCTTTCTAATATGTGGGCTTGTTTTTGTCTTGGAATTTGCATTTTTCAGGAAGACTGCAATGACATTCTTTTGAAAATTGAGAGAGAAAGTCGTCACAAAGTGTCAGGAGTTCTTCAGCGAATTATCTTGCTGTTCCGGGCTGCTCGTTGTTCCTGCCCTGCAGCACAGTGGTATATTGCACAACTGAAGCGGACAAGAAAAGTTATGCAAAAAGTAAGCATTTAACTTGTGGGGTTTTCTTTAATCAGTTGTAAATATGACTGACAAGCTTGAAATTGCATTGCAGAAGCATTCGGTCTCATCTGGACTTTTATCTCACGTTTTTTATATGTCTCCTAGCTTTACACTCCATGTGTGGTTCTTCTAGGAAACCAGAACTTAAAGATACAGGATATCTACTTCATAAAATGTTCTCTTTTATGTATGTTTCTCTACTCACTTCGTAACATGCAATCTCATTTCTCCATTTGAAAGAAATAAGGTGATCTTAATTGGGAGTTATAGCTGTTAAATGAAGTGTGTTCTGGATCACTTAGAGTTGAATATATAACAGAGAACATGATACTAACTGCCAGTAAGGTGATCATCTTAGTGCACAGCGCACAGGACTTGTAAGATCTCATTCTACTCATGTGCCCTTTGTTTGCACAGAACCAAGCTTGGAATGTATTGATTAAAAATTTTTGTGAAAACTCAGGCTTTTCTTAGATCACTGTTAGTCAGCCACCTAAAGAAGGTTGACTTGCTATAGAACAAGGCGCGTGTGACTGCCTTCCCTCAATGCCCCTGCATCAGCTTTCATTCAGTGGTCCAGATCAGGAACTGGTCTGACTGACAAGTATTTCCTTTGTTTTGCTCATTGCATGGTCAGTTTAATTCTGGCACAGAAAGATCATCAGAAGTACCAACTGAAACTAGAGGGAAAAGTAGTCTGCCTTGGTAGACAGCAGCCTGGGCTGCGTTGGATTAAACTGATTTCCTAATTATAATCTTATCTCTTCTTATAATTTGTTGCACTTGTATTTCATGGTAATAGTACCATACAAGCAAAAGCATTTTTTATGTGACAGCTCACACTAAACATATTCCTTTAAATGAATTTTCATAATACTGATGTGAAGAAAATGGAAACTTTACTGATTTTGGCAGTATTCTGCTAATAGCTGAAAGGCTGTACATTTAGTAGTGATACATACAAAGCCTTAACTGATTTTTATTTCCATTTTGATATATTATTTATTTATTTATTTTTACCATCTATAGATTCGAATGAAAGGATCTCTTCCTTCACTGAGGCCATTCCCAGAGACTTTGCTTCGTTACTCCAATTTCCACACTGTTTTCTATAGATGTACATCTTCTGGAGACCATCAGTTTGATGATATCATCTGTAAAATTTTAGGTCTGTATGCAATAAAGTAGAATAATATAAAGCTGGAAAAAAGAACACAAGTGAGAATCCACAGGTGCAGAGAAACTCTTATTAGCTTGTAATAGTATACTGCAATGTGTGCAGAAACACATTCATTTTCCAGCTTTTATGTTGGTTATCAAAACTCTTAATCTGAAAGTTGCTGTTCTGGATTGTTCTTTGTCTTATGGATCTGACAGGTGTGAAAGAATGTGAACACTTATAAGTGGGATTGCAGTGGGACTGCAGAGCACTATTGAAAACACTGTTGAATACATTTTTTCTTTAACTACTGTTAAGATAATTTTGATTCCTTTCTTCTAGCTAAAATTTTCAAAACGTCTTATTGCATGTTTGTGTCATAGGTTGGTTCAGAGAGCTATGTGCGTTGTTTTGGATGCTTCATGTTCGTGAAAGATTATCTGACAGCTGTAGGCGCTACCAAACTGCAAGGGAAAATATTAACAATCATAAGGTAATTGTATTACTAATATAGTTATTATTATGGTATGCTTTAATTGCATAAAGCTGTAAGAAAAATTCTAAAGGTCCACTGTGTATTTCTATGAGAACTTTTATTTGCTTAATAGGAAAAAATTATCACAGTGCAATAGTGTGCAGTAAGTTTTTGATGCTACAGGATAGTGCTGTCCATGTGAGCTACATCTTTCTAATAGCATTTATATTGGGCTTTTGCTTGGTGTTTAACTAAGATAATTGAAGAGATACTGCCAGAAGAGCAATAGTTTCTACATTTCTCATCTACCTAAATATTTACTACTTTTTTCATTAGATTAAGATATTTTGGGGTGTTTTCTGACCAATATATACTTAACACACCAAGAAATGTTTTTTCATGCATTAATTATAGGTGGTTTTCAGAAAGAATAATGAAAAATATTAAAATTTAGTCATGTGTTTTTTACTTATACCCTCATCAGTTAGTGTCAGAGGTCAAGGAAGAGAGAGACAGAAACTACTAGCATGATATTTGTCATATATTCTGTGGCACTACAGATGATGATTTCTGTTCTGTCTAGTCTAGCAACTCAGCTGTCCTTAGCAAAGGTTGCTTCCTTTCTAAAACAAGTCCAAAATTTCTCTTCAGTGGAAAAATCAAGCTTCAAATAAACAGGATGCCTCTCTAGTTTTTCTGTGCTTTGTGCAATAGTGGCAAATAAGGTAGACATCACTGATTATTTCAAAATTAACTACTCCATCTTAAAAGCCTGTTGGCTGGCTTAAGTATCTCGCACCCAAGAAAGAATTTTTGATCACCTTAAGCCACAGTAAAATTACTACTTCACTTGGTAATTCAGTATATTTAATCAGTTACAGCCACTTTAGTTAAACCCACAGGTTTTAGTCTAAATGACTGCAAACAGACTCTTCAGCAGATTGTTAATGGAATTATTGCCTAAGCTGGTTTAAAAAAAAGCTCCTTTATTTTTAAATATAAGTTATGGTCCTTTATACCCTTGATTTGTCCCCTAGCATTGTATATTTCTCTGTTTGGCAGTTAAGTTAGATATTTTTATTTTCTGTTGGCCAGGGAAGAATCATTACAATTTGCAATATATGAATAATTTAGCTGAAATATATTGTTCATACCAATTAATGTTTCTATAGCAAGGTTGTTTTTTCAGGATCTGAAGAAGAATAAATATGATGCCTCCGTAGTTGAGCATTGTCTGAATGCAGTGGAGTGGGCTTGCCGAATGCTTCCTTTCTGCAGGTTCATGAATATTGAAGAATTAGTTCAAGATGTAATTTTGAGTCTGCTTGGAGAATTGCCACCGGTGAAAAAGGTAAAAGACACTAAAGCTAGAACATAAGCAGTAGAGGTTATCACAAATGTTTCTTCTCCTTCTAAAACTACTTGTTAGACTTTCTAGAGGCATAAGTTCTGTTGGAAATTATACCTTACTGTGTGTTAGCTACTTGAAACAATACTTTATTTTGTGCAGGTGGCAGACATTTTCGTAAAAGCGTTTCCTAATCCTGAAGATATAAGGGTTCCACTAAGAGATAAATATAATGGACTTCAGCAGCGACTCAGAGACAGTGTTGTTAAAGGTAACATGCATCCTTCTTCAGGAAATATTAAATTAGCTTTCTTTTTTACCCTATGTATTAATTAACGTGTGATGATACCTTCTTTCATACCCTGTGTAAAACAATTGTTGTAGTATTTAGTTAGACGACTTTGAGAGAGTCTTGTGGCAAATTCTGTATTTTCTTTCTGGTGTGTCTGTACCAATAACAGAATATCATGACTTGAAGGTGATAGTATTTCTTCGCTTTATTGCAGTTTCTGTCTGTATTACTAAATGGCAATAATTAGATGATTCCATGTTCATTCATGTTCCAGCTTGAGAGAATAACTGAAAACTGAGAAGTTTGCATTTAAAATCTCTTGGTTTTCTTTCTTTTGATAGGTCCTGAAAGTGAAGAAATGATGTCTGTTGTTATACAGGCAACTGAAAAAGTGAGAATGAAGGCCTTGAGACGTGTGATAAGAAATATAGGCCCTATAGAAATTAATATTTGGGAGCCAGCAGAGGAGGGAGCAGCAGATGATGAGGAACACTGTTTTGACAGATTCTCGTTAGGCACTAGTCTGAGCAGAAGCACACTTACTGATCTTGAGAATGCTCAGGTATATAGTGATGCTGACACAGCAGATACACTTTCTGATGCTTTATTTACTGAAGAAACGAGAGCTCAAACACCTTCACTCCAAAGGTATGGAAAAAAATGGCAGCAGAAACCTTTCCGTGTAAATTAAAAAAAAAAAAAAAAGTCTAGTAATGTTTAAGTAATTTTTTCACCAAACAGGATCATTGTAACTTTGGGTAATTTATCAAATGAAGAATTGCAAATTTACCAAATCTTACAAATGTTAATGTTGTATCAGTTACTATGTGACTAATATGTTATTGAAGTGTGTATTTATTATCAGGTATGACCATGTTCATGTGTGTTACTGCTGAGTTGCTGTCTATGTAAAAACTATGGATTTTGCATTTTATTAATTTGCCACCTTAACATTGTATTAATGTGAATTTGTTAGTTTCCTGTTTGCAACAACAGAGAAAGAAAAGGAATTAATGTTGCATTTACTTTTTTTTTCATATAATTCTTAAGATGGATTTTGTCATTATCAATACTTACGTTTGTTGTCTTACAGGGATAATGAACAGCAGAGACAAGGAGAAAGAAGTAGCAGAAATACCATGACCAAGATAGAAGCTCTTAACTGGAAAACAAAACATAAAGACAAAGTACACAGAAAAGACACACATAACCAATATAACTTGCCTATAGTTGGTGCATGGGAATTTGAACGTGATGATGATGAATATATTAATTTCTTAGAACTCTTTTTGAGTTATATTCTTGAGAGAGACCTGATAAAGTACAGTGACCCTGGAATTCCATTTCTTACTAGCTTTTCTGGACTTCTTCAAGAGCGTGAATTAAACTCTCTCTTTTTTGATGTTCATACAACACTAAAACGTCGACAAGGCAAAGCTAGAAGCCAAAGTGTGTTTAGGGCAGGGTCTTGCTATACTGTCACGCTGGCATCTTGTAATCCTGAAACAGTGTCAGTTTATAATGAAAACCAAAATGTTTTGGAAAATCCATCCATGTTACAGTCCATTGTCCAGACAACAGGACCTTCTGTGCATAACCCAATGAAAGGACATAATGAAGGATTATTTGGTTTAAAGCACAAATCAATTTACAGAGCCCACAGTGACAATCAAGGAGTCACTGTTGCACCAGCAAGCCAGATGTTTCCTAACCAAACATTCTCTAGCCTGCAAACTCAGGCAACTTCTAAATACATTTATAAAACTGTTGATATAGTTGATATTGTACCAGGAGAAGAACTAGCTATAGAATTAATGGGTAAGTTAAGCAATATTGCAAAATTGCTTGAGTGGATGATCAGATGGTCTGATAAAAGACTGCTCTGTGGTTCCAATAAACAAGATTCCTTAGAAGAGATTCTCCCAATGATACATGTGAAAACATCATCAGCTGCTGTCCTTACTTCTTTGTGGCTGTTAGAACAGTTATACAGAGATGGATCTCAAGCAAAGAGTATAACATTTAAGGTAAGAAAGAGGATGGGGTAAGTGTCAGTGAAATGTATGAGTTAGTTATGTCAGCAAAGAAAACAACACACATCTTTTGTCTCATATTTCTGTTCTCAGTAAAACCTTGAGTAATAGCCTTTCCTTTAAGGGCTACCAGGAGAAGAAAAACATTCCAGGAATACTGGAATTCTGTCTGCAGGAAGACTTTGGTTGGAATTTAAAGTTCTCTTTGGAAGTCCTTTTTAAAACCTAATTCATTTATCTAGATACTGTGTTATTTGAGCAAATTCCTACAAGTTTGGCCATTGTGTCTGGTTTTAGACATCATATTTGAAGAAACCTAGTATTGGAGATAGAGTACAGAAAAGCAAGGAAAAGAATTAAAAAATAGTTTCTCTAGGGAGACCTGAATTTAGATTAACTTGTGTTTCAGGACAGTGCAGATACAGTCTGACTGGAGTACTTAAACTATAAAGATCAGTGAAAAATGAATTTTTAATTTCTGTCTAACACTTACATAGAGTGAGTTGGAAAATGTTTTTAATATAAAAGAAGAGATTTGCTGGAAGAACCTGATGAGTATTGTTTTATTTTATGTTTAGGGACAATTGGATCACTTATCCTCTTTTAAGGCTATGTGAAAAGCTTTGAGGGGAAAGTGTTGTGGAAGTTTTTGTCTCAAATCAAAAAAGATTTTTTCTTGGTTTTGGTTTTTATTTTCTGTGTTCTGGGAAGTGCCACCTGAATTTTATTTACAACTTACTGCCAAAGTTTTGTGCATGCATCTAACTTCCTGATTATGTATGGCTTTTGGCCTCGGATACTTTCTTCAGTCTTAATTTTAGAGTTTGTATTGCGCGTGATGAAGGACAAATCTGATTGTATATCTTTGTATAGAGTATATTTAATTGTCTCATAGTGTCTTTGACAATTGACACTCAATTGACACTGACAAATCTCTCTTCTTTCTTATGTTTCCCTTGGATAATTCAAAGACCACTTAATGCAAAAAGGGGCAAAACTCAGATTGCACAGGCAACTGTGAATCTAGAATTTCACAGCTCTGTAATACAGAAGTTAAGCATAAACATACTATATGAAATCGTTGTTTGGTTGCTTTTTTTTTTTAAAGTATCAGGTATCTTTTTTTTAACTAGTGAATTTTCATTATTAATAGAGTCTGGAAAATCAGTATCTGAAAGAATATGCATCTCTATCAGAAGACCAGTCTAAGACAGAGAAAGAAAGTAGTATGGATGAAGGCTCTTCCATACTGGCTAGTGCTCCTCTTGATGTCCAGAGTGTACAAGCCTATGATGATCTTTGTGAAACTGGTTTGGGGTAATTTATTTATTTTTTTTAACCTAGGAAGTCTAGTTGATCGTAATTCCTCAGCTAAGCAGCATGTCAGTATGAAGACTTCTGCTGTTATTATGTGTTATATGTATGTTTAATTTTCAGTGCAAACCATGAACATTGTTTAAAGCTGCATAAAGAGATTAAATACTCTCCATCAGCAGATGTAACTCTTGGTAGAAAACAATGTAGCTGGTGCATGTGAAGTGCATTGTTCATAGTTGTTTATAAACTTAGTGATGTGGAAATGGAATCTACATTTCTGATATAATTCATACCTTTTTTTAAAAAAAAAAAATCAGGTAAATTCCACTCTCTTTAGTGAAATTTTCTTTGTGTTGAGATGGGAGTTCACAATATTTGTTTATTTTTCCCTGGATCTGTAGTCTAGCTATGTTCATATGTGTGCATGTCAGAAAAATAGATAGAAAAGACAGTAAATATTTTCTTTGTTAATATTTTACACAGTTCTGAAGGTGGAGATTCCTTAACCTGAAGTCCTTTGAGACATTTCTCTTCATCTTTTGGTCCACTAAAGAAACAAAAGATCTTTGGTTCTGAGACATAATTGTGTGTCTTCTCTGATAAGAATTTTTTAAAGTGAAATTGAGAGAGAAAATGTATATGAACATTAATTACATCACAGCAGTGTTTATTTTACAGTTATGCACCAGCCTGCAATCCAAGAGGAACAGTATACTTAAAATATGTCAGATGCTTGTATTATTTCTATTTCTAATTACATTTTATAATTCCAATTACTAGAATGTCTACAAAGTCAAAATATTTTGATAAGAAGAAAATTAATAATGGGAATAATTCTGCACCTCATATGACTGAAGATCTTAATGAAGTGGGATCATTTGCTCAGGAGGAGCTAGATGTAACATCAGAAAGAGAAGGTTTGTTTTTATGGTATATCCTTTTAATATGGCCTGACTTACAGAACAGTAGGAGTTTTGCCTGAATAGGATTATATATGCCTGTGTTTATTTAATTAAAAAATGGAAATAAGTTTTCACTTTTCTAGGGAAAATATTATTGTATCTGGCTTATATTATAACTAAATTTTATACAGTTGCTTTCTCAAGACTTACTGATGAGTTTTTCGTTTATTAACTTCTTTTTGCAATAGAGGTAGGACAATGTATATTAACCTATTTAATTCTCTCATTTACTTTCATTCCAAAAATATTCATGCACAACTGTGTAAAATACAATTTGGAAATTGTAGGAGCTGAGTATGCATAAGTTAAATTTATTATATTTCTACCATGAAAATAGGGGTTTGTTTTTTCTTCAGTTGCTTGCATCATCACCAGTAATAACACAAATTTTTAATTTTTTGAGACATCTCTCAGCTTCTTTGTCCTTGCTAGGGAAAAAGCGGACTGATGTGACCAGTTGACTGAAATCACATAGCAGTGTTCAATGTCATGTAGTTTTGTGATTTAGAGTAATTGTGTTTATTTTGTAGAGCTTTTTGAGGAGCCATATGAAACTCGAAAGACCTCCAGTAGCTCTATCAAGATAAAGTCTGTAGAATATCAAAGAGAAAAGGCAAGTTACCACCTTGGGTAGAAGCATTTAGGCTTGGTGATTTATTTTTTTTCCCTGCTTAAACCAATAATTAAAGTCACAAGTAATTACACAGCAGCAAAGTGAGATCTACTGTCGACACTTTTGAAAAGTGATTCATTGTATCTAAAACTAAATATGTGTATGCCCATATATATAAAAGATATACAATTACATATATAAATTAAATTATGTAATTTATAACACTTTATATCAATATATACAAGATTATGTATGCACACATATATACAAAACATGTAAATTTAAAAAAAACCAACCAGATGGTCTTCTGGTTAATGGACCATATTTTTATGTATATTTCATTATACTAGAAAGCTGTATTAAGAACTTTTTTTTTTCTTTAAAAATGTGTGCTGTCTCTGAAGTTGTCACAGGCTGATTAAGTAAAGACTCTACTACTTGTTTGCATGCTTGCTTGTTTTTAAATTGAATATAGAAAGATGTTAATTTTGCTCCTGTCTGAAAACTTAATCTTGATCTACCTCTTTTTTTCATGCATCATCTTTGATCATAAGTCTCCATTCTTTGAAATTGTCTAAGGGCTGTTATGCTGAAATGTAAAATGCAATGCCATCAGTTTACTTCCCTCCAGTACTCTTAATTTAGTGTTATGAATGGGATTAGAAACAGATGTATTGTGAGCTTCAGTTCTACAATGGATTTCCCTAGCGTTCTGTTCTCTAGTATTCTCTACAATGAATCTTCTAGTGAATCTGTGGCATGTGTAAAGTCCTGCATTTGTTTCGATTCGGTATTTTGTGAGATAGATTGTGTGTAATAGGACTGTTTCCACATTTTCATCTTTACCTAAAGGGTGTGAGATTACAGGAGTATATTTTAAGCGTACTATAAAATAAAAACCTGGAATAATGACTTGAAAAGAAGGATGGTCAAATGAATCATTAGGATATCTCCTTATTTCTGATCTCTAGCAGTCATACGATAAGTATGTGCTTTCTATAATTTTTTAGCCAGAATTTTTCAAGTGGCTGTTTAATAAAAAGTATGTTTGCATTAGGCTGATAAAATAAGGGCTCTAACCACACTGCCCAAGTCGCATAAGGCAAAAACAGGGGCTATGAGAATGAAGAACCACCCATCGTAGGAGAAGATCAGGTTCAAGACCATCTAGGGAACCTGAAGGTGTATAAGTCCATGGGACCTGGTGAAATCCGTCCATGGGTCCTGAGGGAGCTGACGGATGAAGTTGTAAGCTGCTTTCCATTACGTTTGAGAAGTTGTGGCAGTCTGATGAAGTTCCCACTGACTGAAAAAGGGGAAACATAACCCCCATCTTCAAAGAGGGGAAAAAAGGAAGAGCCGGGGAACTACAGGCCAGTCAGTCTTACCTCTGTGCCCAGCAAGATCATGGAGCAGATAGTCCAGGAATCACTGCTAAGGCATGTGGAAAATGAGGTCATTGGTGACAGCCGGCATGGCTTCACCAAGGGCAAATCATGCCTGACAAATTTGGTTGCCTTTTACGATATTGCCACAGCATTGGTAGACAAGGGCAGAGCAACAGACATTATCTACCTGGACTTATGCAAAGTGTTTGACACTATCCCACATGATGTCCTGGTCTTAAAATTGCAAAGTCATGGGTTTGATGGATGGACCACTTGGTGGATAAGGAACTGGCTGGATGACCGCACTCAAAGGGTTGAAGTCAATGGCTCGATGTCCAAGTGGAACCCAGTGGTGAGTGGTGTTCCTCTGGGGTCAGTACTGGGACTAGTGCTGTTTAACATCTTTGTTGGAGACAGAGACAGTGGGATAGAGTGCACCCTCAGCAAGATTGCTGATGACAACAAGCTATGTGAAGCAGTCGACATGCTGGAGGGAAGAGATGCCATCCAGATGGACCTGGACAGGCTTGAGAGGTGGGCCCATGCAAAGCTCATTAAGTTCAACCAGGCCAAGTGCAGGGTCCTCCACCTGGGACATTGCAATCCCAGGCACAAATACAGGCTGGACGGAGAACGACTGGAGAGCAGCCCTGAGAAGAAGGACATGGGGGTGCTCATGGATGAGAAACTCAACATGAGCTGGAAGTGTGTGCTGGCAGCCCCAAAAGCCAACTGCATCCGGGGCTGCATCAAAAGAAGCGTGTCCAGCAGGTCATGAAAGGTGATTCTGCCCCTGCACTCTGCTCTTATGAGATGCCACCTGGAGTACTGTGTCCAGCTCTGGAGTTCTCAACACAGAAAGGACGTGGAGTTGTTGGAATGGGTCCAGCGGAGGGCCACAAAAATAATTAGAGAGCTGGAGCACCTCTGCTATGAAGACAGACTGAAAGAGTTGGGGTTGTTCAGCCTGGAGAAGGCTCGGGGGAGACCTTATAGCATCTATATAGACGTATAGATGGGGACAGACACTTTATCAGGGAATGTAGTGACAGGATGAGGAAGTGTGTGCTGGCAGCCCCAAAAGCCAACTGCATCCGGGGCTGCATCAAAAGAAGCGTGTCCAGCAGGTCATGAAAGGTGATTCTGCCCCTGCACTCTGCTCTTATGAGATGCCACCTGGAGTACTGTGTCCAGCTCTGGAGTTCTCAACACAGAAAGGACGTGGAGTTGTTGGAATGGGTCCAGCGGAGGGCCACAAAAATAATTAGAGAGCTGGAGCACCTCTGCTATGAAAACAGACTGAAAGAGTTGGGGTTGTTCAGCCTGGAGAAGGCTCGGGGGAGACCTTATAGCATCTATATAGACGTATAGATGGGGACAGACACTTTATCAGGGAATGTAGTGACAGGATGAGGGGTGATGGTTTTAAATTGGAAGAGGAGGGATTTAGATTAGATACTAGAGAGAAATTCTTGGACGTGGAGTTGTTGGAATGGGTCCAGCGGAGGGCCACAAAAATAATTAGAGAGCTGGAGCACCTCTGCTATGAAGACAGACTGAAAGAGTTGGGGTTGTTCAGCCTGGAGAAGGCTCGGGGGAGACCTTATAGCATCTATATAGACGTATAGATGGGGACAGACACTTTATCAGGGAATGTAGTGACAGGATGAGGGGTGATGGTTTTAAATTGGAAGAGGAGGGATTTAGATTAGATACTAGAGAGAAATTCTTTACTTTACAGTGAGTGTGGTGAGACACTGGAACAGGTTGCCCAGAGAAGTTGTGGATACGCCATCCCTGGAACTGTTCAAGACGAGGCTGGATGGGGCTTTGAGCAACCTTGGTCTAGTGGGGGGTGTCCCTTCCCATTGGAGGGGGGTTGGAACTCAATGATCTTTAAGGTCTCTTCCAACTCTGACTGTTCTGTGAGCCTATGAATAATGCTTTATTGAAGCAGAAGAGGGATATAAAAATTTACAAGTTCAGATGCATCTTTTTGTATTCCAGCAGGTCATTTCAGATGTCAGTAGTCCCCAGGAAGATCAAAAGGCAGAAGAAACAGAGGAAGGAAAGGCTGAACAGAATACGTGAGAGACATTTCTTGTTCTAATTTCTTTTAACTTTCCTTAAAAATCTAAAGCAGTTTTGTTAATTATGATATCCAGTGAAGTCTCAATGGGTTCTTGCTGTTGTTTATAGCAACAAACTAACAGTTTGAAACAAACTTTCAGTCATTTGCTATTTCACACATACAGACATTTCACATATACAAAGTGTTGGGTGGATGGGTGGTCATTTTAGTAATGATCAAATAAAATGGGCATGGTTTGTGGGAAGGTGTATTTTATTTCTCGGAAAAGGCTAGATAATTATTGGAAAAGTTTTCAGGTACACAATTCATTCTCCAGGCCTGAAATAGAAGCAGTATATTCAGAGTAAATACAAACAGAGAAGTCTTTTTCTGGGAAATTTTAGCAGTTAATTTGTTATACAATGTACAAGCAGGAGAGATTGGTGTCTAGGAAGCAGAAGTTGAGAAAAAAATGGGTATGGGTGATAAGCTTGTTAGCTCCTGAAAGAGAGGGGGAGGTATTTTGCACAACATAAGAAATTTACTTCATTATGATATTTTTTAAAATATTATGTTCTAAAACATCTCTACATTTTTAATATAATGTATATAAAATTATAGAAACAGCCCAGAACCTCATTATGACATCATATGTTTTAATGCATTACTGCTCAGTTTGATTTCTCTGAAATTTTTCAAGGGAAGAAGGTATATCCTGTAAATGTAAGGTTCATTGTTTGCCATGAGGAATCTTTGTCTTTTGTGATTTTTTTCATTTGTTTTAATGACAGAAAAATGTCAACCTATTTTTATTATTTCAATTAGCTTTCTTTTTTAATCCACCAAATTTCTTGTGATGAAACCATTTCCTCTGATACGCAGTCCTTTAATATGTCTTAACATTTAGAAAATCTTATTAATTGTGATGGCATATAAATAAATACTCCTGTAGATATATATAACATTTTGAAAACCTTCAAATGGCTTGTTTTTAGAAACACTTAGAATCCTCTACTATTTTAAACTGATATGGTTTTGTTTTGCAAGAAAAAGAAGTAACTTCACAGAAGATGGCCTTCCAGGATTTCTTACAATACTGGCTTTTCTTTTTTTAGGAAGGCAGATGGTAAAGATATTAACAGTATTGCTTAAATTGGATTTTCACTTCTTTCACTAACTCAGATCAACCTGGGTTTTGTTTGTTGTTTATGTTGAATAGCCAGAACCTTTTCAGCGCATTTGTTTGAGTTGGTCACCAATCGCTAGGGAGACAAAGCATGAATGTCAATATTTGTCGGCTGAAATTGCAGTGTAATGCAGTAGTTGAAGCAATGCAGATCAGTATGGCTCTGATCAGGTGACTTTTAGGTATTTTATCTCATAATAATTAAAATACTTTTTCAGGAGGTTTTAGATTGGTCTATATATATACACACGTACACATATATGCATATAAATGTATCTAAAATGAAAATAAACAGTGTAACAAATTACTGTACTATTTACAATACCTATTTTTTCTTTCTTTATAGCATGGCGGAGGTTGTTGCTAGCAATATTTCTCAGTCATTCTCTTTAGAACAAGATGCAGAAGTTCCCAGGTAAGATAAAACTGTAATGGTTTATATAATAAAAAATGGACTGTATCTGTTAAAATTCAGTCTGGAGTAACACGATGTGTAGATTTGATTAGAAGCTCTTTTGCAAGTATAGTATATTGTACCTGCAAACTGTAGTACTAAGTAGACTTCCGTGAAACCTTTTTGTGCTCTAATCCTTGTGTGTTGCCCAGAATATCACATGAATCAAACGTGTTAATTCAACGCTACAAGATTTAAAAAGAAGTGATACTTTTGTTTTCTGGTTCCAGACAGAATCATTATACTTATGTAATATTACTACAAAATATGTATTGTTACATTAAACAAGTAGGCAATAACATGATAAATTTATATTAACATTTCTGTAAAATTATTAAAATGTGTATGTCCTACAGAAACTGCTAGATATATATAAAGATATACCTAATATTTCTATACACAGGTAGATGTTGGAATTGTGAAAGGGGTCGGGGTCAGTCTTGGGTTTTCACTTTGACAACAGTCCTCTGAGTTTTTCCAGTTTAGAGGAAGATCTGAACTATGCGTCCCTTTGGATTCCGTTTTCACGTGTCTCTAATCTCATTTCCTTCTTGAGTTTTTCATGTCAGCTTTTTAAAGAAAAAACTTCTTTCAAACTTTCCGGGTTTCAGGCCATGCTTACAGATTCTAATTGTCTTCCAAAATATTTCCTGTGCCCCTTCACACCTATGTCATATCCAAAACCTTTTCATATTACTCATTAGCCACTGCCTTGTGCTTCTATTTCTTCACATACTTGGGGACCATTCTGTTCAGTTGTGAAAAGTCCTCCGAAGTTTGCCTGTACCTGTAGCATGTCAGAAGTTTTCTTAAATAGAGAATTGTCTTTTGGGTCAATTTCTGTTGATGTAGGTAAAGTCCTTCAGTTTCTTTATAACTTAATGTAAATCCTAACCCTCTCTTCTTCACTTAAGGACTTTGTCTACTTAATGGCCTTTACCTACTAAAAGATCTAATTAGCTCTTTCAGAAAATTCAATATATTGTATCATCTCATAAATGTTATTTTAAATTTATTTTGGTTTGGATCTGAAATCTTGTTGTTGATTTTTAATTCCAAATATATAAAGTCACCTTTAATTATTGAAGTGAAAATGAATCTCATGTCTCTCTATTTCAGCTAATTATGACCTTCTCCACTTTCCATCATCTGTTTGGTTTTCTGACTTACCAGGCCTTCTTTCTGTCAAATTGCTGTATTTTGCCTGTATTTCTAGTGAAGATAACATTTCAGATACCCTTGTGACTAAAAAATCAGATAGAACTTGCATCTTTACTACTGTTTTAACATTCAGTTTGTTAGGAAAAAGATGTCATACATACTCTTCAATAAAGATTGTGCAGTGTTAATTATTAATTTTTTTCCTATTAATTACGCTTTAGAAAAATGATGATATCTTTAAAATTTTCTAGATTGGTCTAAGAAAACTTGATATAGTCATTCTGAACTATGAATGTTTTTCATAGTTTTGTTCTTTTTCTTTTTAAGTAATGAAGAGATTTCTTTAAGTGATGGTCAGCCTTCTCAGACCATCGTGTCAACTATGTCAAGTGTTGCCTCCGATGCTTCCATTTGTGCAAAGAAACAAGAAGTCAAGGAAGAAGTCCCTATAGAGGAGAAACTAAACCCATCAGAAACTGTTAGGCAGATGCTCCAAGATGAAATGTTTAAGCTAGTTCAGGTGAGAGCATCTCATTATTGACAACAGTATTTACAATACAAACTGTATTATTGAAAACAATGGAGATAATTACTGTTTTAAAGGTATTCTATGTGTGGTTGTTTTTGAGAGATTTCCAGTTCCACATAAACTACTGTGAAGACTTATTTTAGACTTAAAACTCTTGTTTTTGCCTCAAGAAAATGAGAAAAAAAGTAATAAAAGTTTGAGTGTCGTTTAGTTTATGTAAATCAATGTCGTCTAATAGTATAGATCAGGAAAAATTCTGAAGCTGTAATAACTTTGCAGCTATACTAGGATTTAACTTTTTTAGTATCTTGAGACAGTTTTATGTGACCTTACATTTACTCAAGCTGCACCAAAAACATGAAGGATTTTGTCTTGCTTTGGCATAACCTTTATGTATCTTAAATGAAAGTTCAGTAAACAATCATACAGATGAATCATTATTGAAACTTTGGGATGTTATTTATTTTGTCAGCTATATTAACAGGATAATGAACAGTTATAACATAGCCTAGGCACAGAATTTTTGTGAAGATTCCTGTTAAAGTTGTTTACAATATTAACTTTGTGTGTGTGTATCCAGCTACAGCAAATCAACTTCATGAGTTTAATGCAAATAGTACAGTCATCCTTTGCCAGCGTACCAAATGTGCAACAAATTTTGCAACAGTCTTTTCACATGGAAGGAAGTCAGCCTGCACACACTGCTGGAGGCAATGGCTCTCTGAAAACACAGCTGCCCACTCAAGAAGATAATGGAAAAGATGGTGAAAAAAGCACTGATATTCAGCCAAGGAATAGTTCAAGAGTTGAAAGCAACAATGACTATATAGAAGTAGGTATATCCAAGTGTCATTTATGAAGACTGTTCTGCATATCTGATATGTTGTCTGTACTGTTAAATTAGGAAGTGTTTTTGTAGTGATTGCTGTAGGCAGAAAAGATTTAGACCATTTTTGAGCATAATTAATACATGGGTGCTATTTCAAGATACTTGTAAATGCTGTTTTCTTTGCTTTTCTGATTTAGAATCATCTGGATGTGAATGTTTCTTTAAGCCTATTAGAAAGCCACAACAAGGAAACAGGATTTATGCCACAGTCTAAAGATTTGCATTCTTCAGCACCTGCTAAACCACTTCATCTCCTAGCTCCTTCCTCAGGCATCCAGCAAACACCGAAGCTTATCCCTGTTGAAAAAAACCTGAATTACTCAAATGGATTTCCTTTACTTAAGCTTGAATCAAGTTATCATTTCAAACCATCATTTTTACATCCAATAAAAATGTCATCTGCTTTTGGTAGACCACCCCCAGTACCACGAGTAGCTTGGAATCCATCAGATTCCGTATGGAACCACCAGTCTTCATACACACCAAGAAAGAGTAAGTCAAAAGGAGCTTTGAACGTGAGTAGACATGACACTAAGATCCCAAGGCAAATGCATGAGGAAGAGAAACGATGGGCAGAAACAGTGCATAAGGGACCTCCCAAGCACCTGAATCTAGATCGGTATGAAGGACAGCAAGAAGTTTCACCTCAGCAGCAGTTCTCCACAAATGGGAATACGGACAAAGCACTCATCACGCAGAACCTGGCTGGTATTCCACTATTGCACTTGCAACTTGACTCAGTATCTAGATTTCCACCAGTTGTAGGGCAGCCAATCACTACTACTTTAATACCTGTTAAACCTGCAACAGAGGCGCCTTACTGCAGAGAAGCACTACAGCCCACAGGAATATCACTACTCCATGCTAATTTACCTCAAAAAAAGAAGGTACTGGATTTTAATAATGTATTTTTTTCTAAGTTGTGGTGGTTTTTTCAGTTTCATGTTTTTTTATTCATCAAAAATAAGTTTCCAGACTATGGAATTTGGTAGTGTTGAGCATAGCTACTGGAAGGGGTATGGAACTAAGGTACCATATCTCATACCTATCTCAATATGAAGCAGGCTGCAAGCTTGAAAATGTTTTTAATTATGTTAGATTGATTCCACATGCCATAGTTCATCAACATTCAGCCCATTTGTAATGCATGTAAAAGAATTTACTATATAAAATACTGGATAATATTTACATGGTGAAAAACAGTTCTGTTCTTTACAGAAATTTAAATGGATTGTTTACAGAAATACAAAGAATGCAGTAAGAAATCCTCTTTGTAAGGGCAGAAATGGAATGATAAAATGCTTTGTAGGAAAATGCTATCTTCTCAATGTTGAGAACTTGATGTTTTGAAAAATGTTGTTCAGATACACTCTCATATGCTTGTACATTCCAGTTGAAAAGAATGGAAGTGTTTTTCCTTGAAAGGTGCTTCTTCAGTCCCTGTGTACCTTGCATGGTTCCTGCCTTCATCCTCAGCTACATACATTAGCAATGCAAATATTAGTGAGATACATTACATGGAGAAAAATCATATCTTTTAGTTTACTGATTGGGGTTCCCATCTGTGTTTCCAGTATCATTTTTTCCTTTTTCCTTCTCTCTCTGAACACTTCCAGGTACCAAAACTCATTCCACTTCAAGACCTCATTGCATTTGAGCAAAGCCAAAAGAATCATACTGTGCCTGGTGCTTCCTTTGGGCAAGACCAAACTGAACCTATCCAGTTACTAAAAACTGATGTTGAGCCATTTGAACTAAGAAATGTGCAGAATAATAGAAAAAGGCAAGTGAAACTTTTCAAGTGGGTCTTTATTTTGAAACATCTACTGGTAACCTATACCTTCTAGCTCTGAAATCAGTAGGAGTTTTAACAGCAGTTTCAAATAAAGTGAGATCAGATGTAATTCTCTTGGAGGAGAATAAAATAACAATTATTAGTAAAGACACAGCAGTAGTAGTATTGCATTAGGGCATGAAGGTGTTGTTGCTGTTACCAAGCTGATAAGGAGATTCAAGGGGAAATGTTTTTCATATCAGTGTCTGTGGTTTAAAGTCTTGTTGTCACCTGGCTGTTTGCTATATATACTATTTATGAAATGCTTTGCTGCTTACACAATGAACCTTAATAGGCTACTGTCTGCACTGCATATCATCACTGTTAGTAGTAACAGTCAAGAAGGAAGCTCTTTTAATATAATTCAAGATACAGGCTCTGTTTCTGAGTCCATACAGTGATTAGCAAAATCCCTGCTGAAGGGATATTTTATCTTGTTTTAATATGTATGTTATTCGTTGCTTTTGAAATTTGATATATCCTTTGTTAGTTGATTGCACAAACAATTAAATTGTTTAAGCAGCACACATATCTTTGTTCAGTTGTCATATAATGTCAGCAGATCCCTGGTGTTTCCCAGATCTGTGTTTGCCGTGGAAGAGTTAATGACATCATTGCATCTAGAACAGAACACTTGCTTCTGATTATGATGCTTTTAACTCCAGCACTTGGAAACACAGACTTGTTCACTCTTAAGGTGAAAAATAGTTGATACATAAGTAACTGTACCTGGAGTCTAGAATTCCTGTTTTTATATTATCAGCTGAAATGCTTGAAGCTGCAAGTGTTGTCTTACAGTCTGCTCATGAGATAGTAAAGAAAATTCACAACTTTTTAATAAAATAGTTAATGAGGAAGTGTCAACGATTTCAGAGGTTTGTTTCTTGCTGGAGTATTTCTTATAGATTCCTTACAGGCATTTTATATAGTAATTTTATTAAACACGAAATACAGATTTGGAATGCTATGCAGTTTATAATATTTGATATAAATAGCTTATTAGACAATTAACGTATTTTGGTGTGATTGTTAAGTATTTTTATGAGTTCCTACAACAATTTTATGTAGATTTCTTGTATGCGAGAGTTGTGTTTGTCTTTTCCACCTTTATTTCAGTGTATATTCCTTACTGGTGATATTTCTTAGAAAGCAATGATAGGTATTTTTATTATTTCAGTGCAGTTCTTATTTATTACTTGTAATTAATATGTTGACAGACAAAAGAGGCGTGATAAGCAACAAATGAAAGAGGAGGAGGAAAAGAAGAAACCAAGTGTGTCGTTCTGTCCAGATGACTCTATCATCAGTATGAGCGATACTGTAATGGTTGCTGAATCACAGACAGGGGTATAGAAAAATGTTTTTTTTCTTTGCCTTTTTCCATTCAAGTATTAACAGGAAAGAAGGAAGCAGGAAATTGTAAACCAAAGCAATCATGTAAATCTGTTCCAGACTGTAGCCTAGAAACATGCATGCATCTTTCATTCATATGCTTGCATTTCCTGTAAAGAGGAGATTTATTTTTGTAAAGTATTCTAAGGTTGCTCTTGTATTTTCCTGGCACGTGAACTTGTCTGTTTTGATGAGATATTTGTCTGTATCAACATTTAAAGTAAATACATACACAAACACTAATTTCTTGGGGAAAAAAAAAAATTTAGCCTGGTATTAATGTTAGGACAAATGACTCAGACTGTACTCTTTTCACATGAGACCAGATGATGACAATATAAGAGTGAGGATCAGGAGCACAAGGTCTCAGTTCTGTCTCAGCCAAGAAACTGACAGAAGTCTTTGTCAAGCTGGGTTTTGATTTATACACTTCTACTGTTTGTTTCTCTGGGCCTTTTTGGTATCTTTTAACATATTTGGGAATTAGCCTTGCAAGTATCAGATTTCAAGGTAGAACACTGTGCAGAGTAGCAGGCTCTATTTCTAATCCATACCATACCTTCTTTGAGAATCCATAACATACCTTCTTTGTGCTTGACTTCCCTGTCCAGGACAGCAGCTGGACAGCATCACCAGACCTGGGAGATGTTAGATGTAATACAGATAATAATATATAGATGTTAATTATGATATAGCACAGATAGCATATTCTCAAAGAAGGATGTTACTGCAGATCACTGCAAGGTACATATGGGAAAGAATGGTACGTAGCCAGTAAGTCCACTGAGTTGGAATGGATCAGAAGAACTAAAAAAGGGATTAAGAAAAGTATGTTACAATGAGTTATTATTTTTTTTCCCCAAATTATTACTCAAAGGAGGTATATTGGAAAGTTAGCAGCATCAAAAAAGCTTTTAATTGGCATTGGAACTAATTTTTATGATAATTCTTTTAGGATCAACAAGCAAAATCTACACCTTACCTTCAGGATGGTTTTTTCGTTTCAGTGGGCAAGTACAAGACTTTTTAATGCTTTGAGTGCTTAAATAAAATAAATCAAGGAATAGAAGTTTGTTTCAAAGGAAAAGTGTATAGTCATCAAGAGGATAAAACCCAAATTGTGCAGTCTGTGGGCAGTACAGCATAATGGCTTATGGGATCTTTCACCAGAAAAATAGAAAAACCTTTCAAGATGTACACAACAGATATTCAGTCTGGTTTTGGGGTTGTCAGTTCTTAGGGGATTGGTGTGCAGAGAGATACATGAGATCTTAAATTTGCTTGCAACTTATCTGTAAATAAAAGTATTTTAAGTTTTCTTAAAAATAAGTGATAATCATGTATATATGTTGATAAACAATGGACTTCACATAGTAATAACAGTCTCTTGAGTGAATTTCAGTAACTGGTTCACAATGATTTCTGTTCACGTGATTCATCAGAAGAATGGTGTAAACAATGCTTTCGAATTCTAAATCATTTTATTTGTTTTTAAAAGATACTATTCCAATTTTATTTGGCTGCATATTCTAATTACACAAAATTTAAAGGTCTTTTAAAAGGAAGTGAAAGTTTACAATGTTTCTGGCCTACATAATAAAGACCATATTGATAGAAAGATTTGCTCTTCTCCAATATGCTAATTCAGTACAATATTTAGTCCTTTCAGAGGTCAAAATGCAATACATTGTCTTAAATTTGGCCTTAGAGAAATATTGGTTTGCAAAGCTCTTTAGAAACATCAGTAAAGAAATAAAGCTATACATGTCATAAATATTTTGCCCCTTTTCAAATATGAAACAAATTATTGTTGTATAGCATATTATAATATTTAATTTAAAAATCACATGTGAAAACTGAGGCTTGATTTTACTTCAGTGTAACATTGTAAGTTTCTGTAGGGATGCATATTCACATAAGGTGGCTAGTGAAAGCTTTTATTGAAATTGTTCCTGAAGTATGTTTTGAGAGGTTAAATTATGGGTCAGAAATGCAGAGAAAAATCTGTTGGAGCCCTTAGTTTTAAGTTAATATCATTGCTTTCAGAGATTTCTAATTCTTGCATCATTTGTAGACACTTACTGTGTATTACCACATTTTAGATGCAACAGGGGAAGCAATTTCTACTTCAGCAGATCTGTATTACATGGCTTCTACAGGAAAAAAACCAGCAGAAACTCAGGATGCAAGTACAAATACTCAGCCAGGTAAGTGCTACCTGCACTTACAGCAACGATTTTTGATGTTGCTTCTTGTTAATTGTGATATTTTGATGTTTCTAAAATGGAGTAAGTTTTTCAAGAGAAAAACAGTGTCTTGTAAGAGTCTCCACATGCTTTCTGTAAGTCAGCTCTGCGGTGACTTTTTCTGAAAGCTCCTTTTAACTTAGCTTGACTTTTAACTTAGCTCCTTTTAATTTAGCTTGACTTTATCTAAATGCCTTTTAGACAATGATTCACACGTGATTGAAATTGTTTCCTTGTGTCTTCCCCCCCAAGCTTTGTTTTAATTGTGAGCGGGAAATCAGAAATGTACATTCTGATAATGCCATCAGTGTCTTACCTTTCCTTAAATTAATGTATTTCGGTTTTGGTTTTTTTTCCTATCAAGAGCTCAAATCGTATCAGGATGTTGAAATCAGTGCTGGAAATGAGGTTTCCGAAGTTCGAAAAAATGAGTCAGTTATGTCTGTTCCTGTGTCAGGTGTGGCTTCAGTCTTTCTCTACTTCATTTATTGTTTGGGAAGTCTATAAAAATATTACAACTTTAATGTGGGTTTTGCACACGAAGTAGCTAAATGCAGGATATAGATAAGAAGTTGCTAACTTACCCGACTTCTTGAAACCAAATGTGAAATAATTAAAATACTGTTTATGAAAAGTTTGGCTGGAATGTTTCATGGTGCAATGTACCTATGCTTCTGTATTCCTCTATGAGGAGGTACATTTGTGGATTTTACCTTGATTTTAGCGTCACTTAATCTTGGGGAGTTGGTGTTATGTAGGCCAAATGGATTGACCAGTGGGATGTCAAGACACATGACAGCTCCACATGAAATTGAGCTGTAGCAGCTCAGCTAATTATGCCATTGTTCCATGCACCTACTAAGTTGTGTCATAGCTACATGCCAATTAACAATGTTCCAGCCTCAAGCAGGAATTTTATTCAGTTTGTAGAACAAAAAATAGAAGGTAACTTTGATTTTGGGCTAAAGAAGATTTATTTTGGTTTGGGTTTCTCCCCCCATTTCATAAATCCTTGATAAATCCTACATAGAATTCAGTACCTAAGTATTTTCCCTGTGGTACCCAGTGGGCATCGTAATTTTTCCTTTCTTTTAAAATGTAGCAGTGTTGTTCCATTTGGAAAAATATTTTACTACATCATATGATTTCTTTGCAGATAGTTTATTAGAGGTCTTTCTAGCCAAGTAGTATCATTTATTTAGATCAAGTAAAGATACAGATTTTTATTTTTCAACCCCTTCAGGACGGAACTGCAAATTTGTAGCAATTTAGGTTGCAGCACATTGCTTTGATTTTAATCTTTTGAGTAACACCAAAATGAAAAATAATTCAGCAATTTATTGTTAGAAGGAAACATTAAAGATACCTCTTAAGCTACATTGTCTGTCTTTGTTTTTTAAAAGAAGTGCTAATCAAAGCATTTAGAGAATGTAGGCCAGTTTCCAAACAGTTTGGCTGAAGTTTCTAGGTTTTTACTGTAAAAATAGTATTGACTATTATTCTTTTCTCATAGAATCATCTATTGCCCGTGAGATACTACCACCAGACGTGTATTTAAACTTGAAATTCCCCACTGAAGTGAATGAGACATCCTTGCCATCCTGTCTGTCAAATGCGCCTGATTTGGTTAGTGGTCCAATGTACATATGGTTATAATATATTTTAAATACACCATTTGTCTTACCTCATGAATTTGGGTTATTTATATCCAGATGAGTCAGTTGTATAATACCATAGGGAAGACTGCAGTTATTTTGTCTACAAAACAAAAAGCCTTTCAACTCGATGTGGTAAGAGGTAAACACAGTAAATGGTTGACAATGTACTGTAAACCATGTATGCAAAACATGTACTTTATAGTTCTTAATAATCTTGTTTATAGAGTGAACGTGAATATATCAGTGTGATTGACATTGAAGACAGTGACATCCTTACCAATTTGCCCATGATACCTGAGTCTGAAGAAGAGATAGCTACTGCACAACAAAATGAGAAGTTTGAAATTCCATCTACTGCAAAACTTCACCGCATGGCAGCTTCAGTTACTAATGCAATTCCACCTGAGGCGCTTCAGAAGAAAGGTAAACCATTTTGTTTTTAAATTAGGAAAAAGAAGCTATAGGCCTATGTTGTAATACTCTCATCTCCCACAGAAAACCTGCAGCCTTTCCCCAGCTCACCTCCTGCTTTTTTAGTCTTATGCATCAAAACATTTATACATTTTACTTCTTTTGTGACAATTCCTGCATCCTGAAACATTCTATGAGGTATAGCACAGCTATCCCTAATTATTTATAGTACTTAAATGTTTGCAGTTTATTCAGCGATGTTGCTGTACTCTTTTTTTTTTTTTTATTTCAAGACAATCATCTGAAAAATGTATTAAGCCAAGTGCAAAAGGAAGATAAAAAGTCAGATTCTGCTAGAGACCATGTAACTTGGAACGTAGTACATGAAGATGACAGAAGTTTCCCTTCTTCAGGGCTTCCATCCAGAATAATTGACAAAGAATACTTTTCCACAAAGCAGCAGGAAATGGATATGCAATTACAAGCACTACAGAACATAACAGAAAATATGGAGGAGGATTTCAGAAATACCAAACTGGTGAGTTCTGACTGCAAGCTGTTGTGTCTGAAACAATTTTCTAACTTCTATCAACTACAGACAAAACTTACATTTTGGAATGATGTATTTTCAAATCTGCTTAGTGTATGTCAAGAGAGATCGAGCATAGTAATACACAGCTCTTTCACATTTAGTGCTTCATCTATTGTTTGACATGGTTACTTACAATGGACCAAATGCTGGTCAGAATGGTGATGTTCTTAGTGAATGTTCAGAATTTAATTTCTCTGTAACTGGGAAAATGGAATAGCACAAAAGTTGAGGCTGAACAAAACTTTTTGGCAAAGATTTCTCCAGTTATGCCTCTGCAGAACATTATGTGACTATTTCTGGAAGCTGTTCCTGTTTATTTTCATAAAATACTTACATTGTAATCACAAAATGATACGGGGTTGGAGATCATCTAGTCCAACCCCATTGTCTTTTTTCATGTCTTTACAAATCAAAATACAGAGGTAAAATAAAAGCATTTTGGACATATTGCATTCAGATGATCTTATATATAATTACTATTTTATAGGTCATGATAGAGATAATGGTAACAAGTTAAAAATCTTCAGCAGACTAACCTCTTAATACTATACCTAGTTTAACTTGCCTAAAACTTGAGGTGTTGCTGAGTTTTGATGTATGTGAAATGAGGAATGCTGGCAATTATTTCTTCACATCACTTTGACTTTTTTAGTAGCTTAGAGCAAACTGTGAGTCTCTAATCTAAGAATGAGCCATTATGTTCTCATTTTACTTAGGTGGTAAAAAAAAAATTCTCTTTCTTTGCACATCAAGAAAACTAAGTCAATTTCCAGTTCCTGTAGAGCTGGCTTAATACAGAATTAACTCCATAGCACTGTGTAATTCCACAGCATCTACTTTTTGTATAATCATTCAACTACTAGTGTCCATTGGCTGTCCTCTCATGTGTTCACAGAAATGTAGGAACCTCATTGTGTCACCTACACACAGTTATTACACTAAGAAGGATGATTAATCGCTTATAGGCTTCATTAAGGTGATGATTGAGCCAGATTTTTGGAAGTCTGTAGTGAAAAAAAAAATCTTTACATATCCTTTCTTTGTTTCAGCATTTCACTGTGTTCGGGTTTTATTTTATCTAGCCAAATCCCTAAGACAAACTGATCTTCTTTCTTGCCCTTATTTCAGTGCACACCAGTTTGTCATTCCTTTTATAACTATTTTATGTATTAAAAATCAGTTTTGAAGCCTGTTTTTTGTAAGAATAACATTCAGGATAATGTCTTAATCTGGGCTAGTCAGTTTTAGTTTTCACTTTCTAGTTTTAAACTTCAGGAAAATCCCGACTTATGAAGAATATGGATCATGTGATCAAGAGGAGTAAAACTGTTCACAAGAATAATACAGTTCATATGTATTTTTCTCAGAGTAGGAGTCCAGAAGATTTAACTCTTTAGATGAAATGAATCTATTTGATCTGCTTTGATTCCTGAACTGTTTTCTTTGTTTTGAATAAGGATAAAATGTTTATAAGATTCTGAGGAAAAAATCATATTTAAAGCAAACATTGAATGAATATCTGTGGTGTCTCAGAAATACTCAGAAATACTCAGAAATATTGTTACTTAGCTTTTTGGTTTATAGCTCGTGAAAATAATAGAAGATTTTGAAATGGCTGCCAATTCAGATCTCAGTGCTCATCCTTCATTCTCTGAAGATGCTAGAATCATCGATGGTGGTACGTGTTCAGTTAACAGAAGGATAGTAAACTTGCAGTTGAATATTAAACTTGACTAGCTTTTAATTACTGCTGAAGTTTATTGCAGTCCTAGAAGTTGTTATTGAAATACGCACCAAGAATTAAAAATATGAGAGAGAGAAATAAAATTAAAGGTGGAAAATCTGAGTGTTATGGGTACTGTTTCCACAAAAATGAGTTTTAAAGTATCTGTATACTTTGATCTTTTTCAAAATCAAAATACATGAACTGGATATAAAAATTTAAAGATGATAGTATGTACTTCTGTTATCATAAAATCAAAACATGGTGCTTATGAGTGCTTTGCTTGCTGATATAAAATGATACAAAACTTGTCTTCAGTTTTCTCTGTGTATTTAAAGTAACTTTTATAGTGTAAAGTGTAAGTAACTTTTAGTGCTTATTTAGTTGTAATATCTGCTGATATTAATAAAAGCTTAACTATTTGCTAGAGCTGATGTATTGAATAATTTATTGTATAACAATTAATTATATAGTACTTGTTTAGTTCCAGCTACATACTGTGCCAAGAAGGAGAATGTTAGGGGTACATTCCTCAGGTCCATTTTACATTCATACCAAAACATAGTCTGATCTACTTATGAAGTCAATACAAAGCGAAGTGGTAGAACCAAATCATGGCTATGCCTGTATTTATATGTAAAACTGTATTTAAGGTGTCCATTAGCCTCACACAGAGAAACTCATATTTTATACTTTTTATTCACTTGTAGAAGACTGGTGCCTACATCATAGCTCTGGTACTGCCCTTTCATAGGAAGGCACAACTAGGTTCAGGTAGTTCTAGGCTTGACAGATAAACTGAATATGCCACTAACAAATAAGTATGAGTGATAGGTTTTGCATTGTGGGCTTTTTTTCACTGGTCTACACTAATTACTATATTTATTATTTTTTCATAGAATCAGAGCACTATTTGAGGGGCATGATTTTTGAAGATGTTATAGGTGATGAAAAGGAGGAATATCCTGTACCCAGTTATACTACACTGGAATTGCACTCTCCTGTCTCTGCAGGCTCTACTTCTAGCTTTCCCAGAGGCAAAAAGTCATCTTCTGGTATAATCTTCAATGTTTATTTTCCCCTTTTCTCCTTTTAAAAATAAGTGAACCTTTTCTTCCTGGTGTAATGCTTTCTCATTGCTGTTATACAGAATGTTATGTAATGCCAGTGAGCTCATAAAAGTCAGCTATCAGTCTTTCTAGATTACTTTATTTAGAATGGCTTCATGAATGTGCATTGATAACAAGACAGAACAGTACCACTAAGCTTTGAAAACAGTTCAGCAGTGAATTATAATTGCACTCAAATTCACCGTTATTTGGGCCTATTTCTGAAACCCATCACTGTGCTGGTTTGTTATTATTTATTTACATGAACATAAATAGGCACAGTGCCACAGGATAGCTTCCTCCCAAAGCTGTCTTCATCATCTCTGTTATCCTCCTGTGTCCTAGAGAGGTGAGATCTCAATTATATTTAATCTACATCAGCAAAATAAATTGCTTTATATGACTATACAGTAACTACTGGCTGTGTCCTAAAACATTGTTTTATGACATCTCATTTCATTTTGCAAACTGATAGTAATTTTTTGCAATTATGAAGACCGTGGTAGCATTAAAAGGAGGTGGAAAAATCACTATGCAAGCAACCTGTTGTTTGTGTTTAAAAAGGCAGAGTGTCTGCATATTGCCTGCATTGCTTGTATTCAAGCTTCTAAAAACAATACATGCTTTGTATGGGTGAACATGCATTTGACAGTCACATTTGCAGCAATCTATCTTAAAAGGTGTTAAAATGTGGTTCCTGTGTCTGCATACAGCAGAAATGAAACTTAAATAGAATGCACATCCAGATAAATTTTATAAACAGTAATACATGTACAGTTTTCTCTTTAAGTATAAACTTGTTACTTATAAGCTAAGAAAACTGTAGGTAATACTAAGTAGCAACTATAATTTCTTGAGAGTACAGATTAGCTTAGGGAGGATAATAGTGCTCTTCATGCCAAAACAGCCCTACTGCTCTTTAGCCGCATTTCCTGAATTCCAGGAGTTCATAGCCTGGCTTCTTCAAGTAAGTGGTAATTGTTAAATTTCCATAAAATGCTGTATAGTTAATTGGAAGAGATAATTTCCAGTTAGTTGGAACTGATAAGCTTAGTCCGATAGTGGCAGAAGGCTGACAACAGCCATCTTCTCTTCCTAGCGGAACTGTCAATGTCAGTCAAGGACCTGTTAAATAATGTTCTCTGAAAACTCTGTATTGACCTGGCAGTCAATGACATGCTCTCTAACAAGTCATTAAGCCTATGTACAATATTGATTTATTTTTAGTGTCAATGTATTCAGGTTGATGTATTTCTGTATTTTATCCCACAGGCTGTTTAAGGTGTGTAATTATTAGTTTGCGTACAAATGCAAGGCTTTTATTTACAAAGAGTGTTTCTGTTTCAGGCATTCATGCATGTGGAGACCTATCTGATAGGTATGTATTTTGACATTAGTTTTATTGAAAATTTGCTCAGTTCAAATTCATACCAAAAAGGGGACTGCCAAGGTGGAACTGTCACTTACATAAAAATCTAGGCATTCATTTTCAAACTGAATTAAAGCCTTTGTTATTAATAAATTTCCGGCATTTATTCTGATTTTGGTAGTGCCTGTTGTATTTACTTCATGCGAAAGCTGCAGAAGCATCCAAAGTTGCTTTCTAGTTAAAAGTAACAGAGCTGTTAACGTAGAAGGTGCTGTTGTCTTTGTGCATTTGTTATTTCTTCTATTTGCAAAGCACTGTTTTCAAACAAGTACTTGTAATTGCTGCTAGTAGTCATCTACTGAGGCCAGCTATCACCAGAAAGATTTTGAAGTGTTACCATATGAACAGTGTAAAACAGCAGACTGAAGATTTCAAAGCTGGAATGATCTTATGCATTAAATAAAATGGTCTGACATACATGTTTTTACTGTTAACTGCTGTTAGTCTTCTGGATCCAGCTGTGCAGTAGAAAAGAGTAGCTGGCTTCCCTTTTGTCCTGATCATTTTGCTCAGTTACCCACCCTGTATTGTTTTGCTTGAAGCATAACATTAAACTGAATGGTTAAGTTTCTTAAAGTATTTTAAATGAAACTGCTTTGTGACTGAAGTAGGTTAGGAAGTGATTACATAACCTTGAGGATGGGTGAGAGTCAATAAACTTTAGCAGATGGTGATTTTTACCCAAAGGAGTAACTTGAGGCAACTGCAGCTTGTAATCATAAACTACCTGAGATTTATTGAGAGCAACTGATTAAAAGAGAGGAAAGAAATGGGCAGAATTTAGGTAAAACTTTTCTCTCTCTCACACTGATTTTTGCTCAGAAGGTCGTTGAGAGTTGGTGTTCCTGAAGCTGGTAGTATCCCACAGCCTTAGCTCTGCATGGGCAGCAGTACAACCCCCGTGGGTGCTCCTGGCTTTCTGGGCTGCCAGGCTCAGCCTCCTCTGGGCCAGCCAAACACACCCCAGTGGAGCTCAAGCACTTCAGCTGGGAATGGGGCTGTACTTCTGGATGGTTGATTCAAGCCCTCTTTACCCTCAGTGTTTGTCAGGTCTCGCTCATTCCGTCCCATTCACACTGGGGACCTACAAAGTTGGGTAACATGTACATGGGGACAGCAAAGCTAAGGTGACGACTAGTAACTTTTTTAACACATTATCCAGGTATTGCTTGTGTGCACTAACACACTGAGATGTAGAGGAAAGAAAATTCAGTCCAAAGGCTTTTGGTAAAACAACCTGAATATTCTTGTTTTAAGCATAAAAGGAAGGATTTTAACTTGTTCTTACAAGGCATGTTCTGCTGTAAATTAGTAATATTTTTTTTTCCCCCATCTAACTTCAAGGTCTTTAGAAGATCCCCTGCAAATTACTGGTCTGAGTGGTGTTACTGACATCATTAGTGATCTTGTAGCAGGAGGTGATGTCTCTCTGTCGGAGCTGGGCTTAACGAAAACGCAAGCTAAGAAAATCTCTAGGTAATTCCATGGATGCTTTTTATTATGTGTTAGCTAAATCATTTTAACTGGGTTATTATTCTCATAGCTCACACCCCATAAGCAATGGAAGAGAGCATGTGATTTGAGTTGATGTGAATGGAACTAGTTATTAGAACTGTTTAAAAGCCACTAGTTTACTGGCCATTACTGTCAAATGTGCTAATTGGGTTTTTATTATTTTGGTTTTAAAATTCTTTCCTTCCTACTTGCTTGTTTGTTCATGTGCCAGGTATAGGCTGGAGCACAAGTCTATATACACATATTCAGTTCAACCAAGGGAACTGAAACCTTCTAAAGCTGTTCTGAAAGACAACTGAAATTTCCTGTCAGTGGCAAACAGCTTCAGAAGCTTCCAGCCACAGACTCCAGCTTGTCATGCTCTCCTCCCTGCTGGAGATTTCTACACCTTCATGACTGTCAGTTATGAAATCAGCTGTGCTCTTTCCTGGAATAGCTTGAAATTACAGCTGTTTCCTGCTTCTGTTTGTAATACCAGTTGATTACAAGGCAAAAATACAGCTGATCAGGATGCCAGACAGTCAGTTGGCTTGGTGAAATGCTTCACACCAATTTAAGATAGCTGTTTCAGGATGTTCCAGTGACTCATTTAAGTAGAGGGTAGTGCTCTGGTTTACTTGTTCTAACATTTATTCAAATTGTAAAGGAACCGAAGAGCTTCAAGTGTAAATCTGTGCACAGATCATAACATCCTTGTGATCCTTTGAGAATTCCAAACACATTACTAATGACTGCATTGGCATATAAATGTCTCTGGCTGGACTGTTTTGTGCAATTATGTGAATATTTTCAAAATTACTGAAAATTTCAGAAATATATTCAAGTACTATTTAATCCAGCTTGACCAAAGACCTCAAAACAACTCAATTTCACATAGTTATTTTCACATATAACTGTGAATACTCCTAATAATAACACTTCCCTTTCCATAAAGTAAATAACTTTCAAAATGAGTCAAAGTTCTTTTAAACCCTTGAAGGCTTTAATACTTCTGTCTATAAGCTTTCTGTTGAACTGCAGCTACTAGAAATAATCTTACCTTGCTACACACGTATCTTCTGGTGATTCTGGAATTGTTAGTGCCTGCCAGCCTTGAAAAGTTTCAAAATGGGCTGTGAAAAATGAGCCATTTAAAATTGAAACACTTCTCTTGGGAAAGCTCATATTTAAATTTTAGGTCAGTGCTTTTGGTTTTACAGTGAAGAAAGTATTTATTACCCAGATGCTTACTTTAAAGACTATTGCAAGGTGAATTAGTAAATATTTCTGAAGAACTTTAAAGATGAAGTTACATTAGCACTTCTTATTGGCTGCGATTTTCTGTTGTTAGTATTGTAAGTTAAGTGTTTTTAAAATTACTTTTTATAGATAGATTTGTGAAGGACCTCATAGGTTGAGGAGAGGGAACTAAAAGGATGATAGAATCTCATTGGTCTTTTTTTCTTTTCTTAGGTACTTATACCATACACACTTGAAAATGAAAGATCAAAGCAAAATGCCTTCCAGTTTTTTCTGTGCCAGTTATCCTATAAAGACCATAGCAGATCACCCACATGTAAAGTTTTGACCCTATTATCTGGGGGCCAAAAAATTTTAGGAAACTTCTTGGAAATTACTCGTGTGCCAGGATTTTATGAAGTAAAATTTTGCAGAAGAAAATTTCCCCATTGTTCATTACTTATGCTTTCATCTGAGTCAGAGTTTTAAAGGGGTTGCATTATTTTTATTATATCATGTGGAGCTGCCATTGTTTGCATTTTAAAGGATGGGCTAGATTATTTCCCATTTACATCTGTTCTCAGGGCTCGTGATTCTGTTGCTGGACAATCTCAAAAAACAGAAAAGGAGAAGAGAGAGATACAAGCATGGATGAAAAGAAAGCAAAAGGAAAGAATGAGAGAATATTTGAAGAAACTGGATGAACAAAGACAGAAAGAGCGTAATCCATTCAATCAAAGAAAGAATGTGGTAAGGGCATCTTGAAGAAGTAGCTGTTATGTATTGTACAAGTGTTGATTGTTCAGGTTAGATAATGTAAAGGCTGTTGGTGATTTTTTTTCCTGTTCTAATATTGGGGCTTTATATATTTTTACCGGAACTGGCCATAATTGTGTTGGGAGTAATCAGTAAGCAAAGATACTAGTGTTCTTCACAGGCTGCAGTAATGACAGTTGGCTGCAGGTGGCAATTATGACTTCAGCTCTAGATCCAGGAAGTACAGTCCCCTGAGTGTAACAGATATACGTCTGACATTGAGAGAGTGATGACTACAGGAGCTGTAAAGCTGTCTTTACATCTTGTTTCATCTTCCCACACACAACTTGAAAACCCCCCATGAGTTTAAAAAGCAGAGTTCAGATGCCAGCACCCTCTACGAACGCGGCAGCCATCCTTGTCACTCACACACAGGGAAGTGTCTGCAATCACAGGCAGTCGGCAGATACGACATATATCTCAAGTCTCTGATGAATATTTTTGTTGAAGGATGGTGTCAACACGGGGTCAGCAAACAATCCCATCCGTCCCAGCATTTTTTTAAATTTTAAGTTTAATTAGTAAAAAGACGTTTATGGCCTGATAGATCTGTCTTTTATGATCTGCAGAGTGCTGGAAATAACTGAAGGGGTGTCGTGGTTTGGCCCCATCAAGCTAGGAATAATTCACCCTTATGTTGCCAGTCCAGATCCACTTGAGCCACTTCAATCTTGGCAGCCCGATCCACTTGCTGGTTATTCTGATGTTCCTCAGTGGCCCGGCTCTTGGGTACGTGGGCATCTACATGACGTACTTTTACAACCAGATTCTCTACCCGGGCAGCGATATCTTGCCACAATTCCGCAGCCCAGACAGGTTTGCCTCTGCGCTGCCAATTGTGCTGCTTCCACTGCTGCAACCACCCCCACAAGGCATTTGCCACCATCCATGAATCGGTATAGAGGTAAAGTACCGGCCATTTTTCCCTCTCGGCAATGTCCAAAGCCAGCTGAATTGCTTTCACCTCTGCAAATTGGCTTGATTCACCTTGTCCTTCAGTGGCTTCTGCAACTTGTCTTGTAGGACTCCACACAGCAGCCTTCCACTTCCTATGCTTTCCCACAATCCGGCAGGACCCATCAGTGAACAGGGCATATCTCCTCTCATCTTCTGGTAGTTCATTATATGGTGGAGCCTCTTCTGCACGCATCACCTCCTCCTCCGGTGACATTCCAAAATCCTTGCCTTCTGGCCAGTCCATAATCACCTCTAGAATTCCTGGGCGACTGGGGTTTCCCATTCGAGTTCGCTGAGTGATCAGTGCAATCCACTTACTCCACGTAGCATCCGTTGCATGATGTGTGGTAGGGACTCTTTCTTTGAACATCCAACCCAGCACTGGCAGCCGGGGTGCCAAGAGGAGCTGTGCTTCTGTACCAACCACTTCTGAAGCAGATCGAACCCCTTCATATGCTGCCAGTATCTCCTTTTCTGTTGGAGTATAGCGGGCTTCGGATCCTCTGTATCCCCGACTCCAAAATCCTAGGGGTCGACCGCGTGTCTCCCCTGGGGCTTTCTGCCACAGGCTCCAGGTAGGGCCGTTCTCCCCAGCTGCGGTGTAGAGCACATTTTTAACATCTTGTCCTGCCCGGACTGGCCCCAGGGCTACTGCATGGACTATTTCCTGTTTAATTTGTTCAAAAGCTTGTCGTTGCTCAGGACCCCATTTAAAATCGTTCTTCTTCCGGGTAACTTGATACAGAGGGCTCACAATCAGACTGTAATCTGGGATATGCATCCTCCAAAAACCCACAATGCCTAGGAAAGCTTGTGCTTCCTTCTTACTAGTTGGTGGGGACATAGCTGCTATCTTATTGATCACATCCGTTGGGATCTGACGGCGTCCATCTTGCCATTTTACTCCTAAAAACTGGATCTCCTGTGCAGGTCCCTTGACCTTACCCCGTCTTATAGCAAAACCAGCTTTCAGAAGGATTTGAATTATTTTATGCCCCTTCTCAAAAACTTCTTCTGCTGTGTTGCCCCATATGATAATATCGTCAATGTACTGCAGATGTTCTGGAGCTTCACCCTTTTCCAGTGCAGTCTGGATCAGTCCGTGGCAAATGGTGGGGCTGTGTTTCCACCCCTGGGGCAATCGATTCCAGGTGTACTGGACACCTCTCCAAGTGAAAGCAAACTGGGGCCTGCACTCTGCTGCCAGAGGGATTGAGAAGAATGCATTGGCGATATCAATTGTGGCGTACCACTTGGCTGCCTTGGACTCCAGTTCGTATTGAAGTTCTAACATGTCCGGCACGGCAGCACTCAGCGGTGGCGTGACTTCGTTGAGGCCACGATAGTCCACAGTTAGCCTCCACTCTCCATTAGATTTCCGCACCGGCCATATGGGACTGTTAAAGGGTGAGTGAGTCTTGCTGATCACTCCTTGAATCTCTAGTTGACGAATCAGCTGATGGATGGGGATCAGAGAGTCTCGGTTAGTTCGATATTGCCGCCGATGAACTGTTGTGGTAGCAATTGGCACCTGTTGTTCTTCAACCTTCAACAGCCCTACAACAGAAGGGTCCTCTGAAAGACCAGGCAAGGTGGACAGCTGTTTAACTTCTTCCGCCTCCAATGCAGCTATGCCAAAAGCCCACCGGTACCCTTTTGGATCCTTAAAATATCCTCTCCTGAGATAATCTATACCAAGGATACATGGAGCATCTGGGCCAGTCACAATGGGATGCTTTTGCCACTCATTTCCAGTTAGGCTCACTTCAGCTTCCAGTACAGTCAACTCTTGGGATCCCCCTGTCACTCCAGAAATACAGATGCGTTCTGTCCCTGTATGGCTTGATGGTATTATCGTACACTGTGCACCCGTGTCCACTAAAGCTCTATACTCCTGTGGCTCTGACGTGCCAGGCCATCGAATCCACACTGTCCAATAAATCCGGTTGTCCCTTTCCCCCACCTGGCCGGAGGCAGGGCCCCCCTAATAGTGGTCATAGTATCCGTTACTTGCTTGTTGCAGAAATGATTTGGAGGTTCCTTCAAGGGGATCAGAAGTAGGTTCAGGCCTTCTATACTGTCTGGGGAACTGCACATTGGAAACTGGGGCAGCACTTTTCCTGGAGGGATCCCCTTTTGTGGTGGTTCTTCCTTGCAGTTCCTGTACCCGTGCCCGTAGGACTGAAGTAGGTTGTCCATCCCACTTCCTCATGTCCTCTCTGTGGTCACACAGGCAGAACCACAGGGTGTTTCGTGGTGTCTACTCTCTGTATTCTCTATCTTGAGTGGAGACGTGTCTGCTTCTAACAGCCGAGATACTGGCTCGTACAGGCGGGGAGGACATATTCTCTTCAAGTTGCTGAACCTTCCAGGACAGTTTCTCCACAGCTGAGACAAGGGGAGAAGAGAGACTTTCTTCATATTGCCGCAGTCGGGCAGCCACCTCATCCACCGTTGGTCCCTCTTCGCCTCTCCATTCCATCACTGCCAATGAGTTGGCATATGACGATGGGGCGCTCCAAACAAACTTCCGCCACATGGGCCTTGTGCACTGGACCTCATCAGGATCTGTGGGTGACTGTGCATTGTCCAGGTCACAATAAATCATCTCCCGCACGGCTAGTTCTCTCAGGTACTGGATACCTCTCTCCATGGTGGTCCACTTGCTCGGATGGCATATAACATCTTCACTGAAGGGGTACCTTTCCCTCACACCTGATAGGAGTCGCCTCCAGAGGCTGAGGACCTGTGTCTTCTTCCCAATTGCCTTGTCAATGCCCGCCTCTCTAGACAGAGATCCCAGCTGCCTGGCCTCCCTACCCTCCAATTCCAAGCTACTGGCTCCGTTATCCCAGCACCGGAGCAGCCAGGTGACAATGTGCTCGCCTGGAAGTCGGCCGAAATCTTTCCGCATGTCCCGCAGCTCACTCAGGGACAGGGATCGAGTGATTATCTCTGATTCTGCCTCTTCCTCTTGTTCTCGTGATGACCCTGCTTCATTGTCATCCCTCACTAAGCGAACTGATTTCTTGTTGCATTTCTTCTTCTGGATAGGGGCGACTGACACGGGCACAGGCTGATTTTCTGGTTCAGTTGCAGTGACTGCCACTGGGGTTGGGGCAGCCGCAGCACCTGCTGCAGGGGCTGGAGCAGCCACAGCACTGGTTGCAGGGGTTGGAGCAGCCACAGTGTCTACTGCAGGGGTTGGAGCAGCCACAGCATTGGTTGCAGGGGTCGGAGCAGCCACAGCACTGGTTGCAGGGGTCGGAGCAGCCACAGTGTCTGTCGCAGGGGTTGGGGCAGACGCAGCATCTGTCAGCCTGGTTTCCATGTCCTCCCCCTGAGGATGCTGCACAACATTGAGCAGTGCTCGGTAGATACTGGCCAAGGCCCAGCACAATGCAGTGAGCTGTGCCTCTCTGGAATAGCCACAGCATTTTCCTTTCAAATATTCTACCACTTTATCAGGGTCCTGTAATTGTTCGGTGGTGAGATCCCAGACCATTGGAGGTGAAAAGGTCTCTAGATACCTGCCCATGTTCTCCCACATGCCATGCCACCCATGACCCTCCAGCCTTGGGGCAGATCTCTTGGTGGTAGCCTTAAATAGTTGCTTAACCTTAAACAAAATCTGAAACACATTCAGGAGACCTAGCAGTAAGACCAAACTGGTTTGCGTGTCCCAAGGGTATTCAAAATTTTCAAAAACTGACATATCCAGCACAAAAAAGGAGGTGAAAGAGCTGGGGAAAATATCCCCCCCTGCTTCCCTCATAGACTCAGTGTGTTTATCAATAAATTCCCCGAGATATGGGCAGGAAAGCAGCGCTGAATAAACACCCCAACAAAACCATCTGAACAGAGATGCTATCATATCATAAGTTGATATAGCACAGGACAGCAAAATTATAACCCTGATCCCTCTCCCAGAAGTGATAAACATCATCACGGGCAGTACATACGGCATGTAAGAGTTCACATAACACAGCCATGAAAACAAACGAAACAACATTGTGCCCAGCAACTAATACAATGAACACAGGTACAAAATTCCTTTTAACATGCCCTGGTCAGATCTGCCGTTATCTCAACCCTCCGAGTGCCCCACGTTGGGCGCCAAAAAGGACTGTCGTGGTTTGGCCTCAGACGGCAACAAAGGACCACGTGCAGCCACTCGCACAGAGCAGAGCCCCCATGGCCACGCGGCCGGGAGGGGAAGATGGGAATAAAAAGGCAAAACTCGTGGGTTGAGACAAAGGCAATTTTAACAGAACAGAACAAAGAGCAGGAAATAACAACAACAATAACAGAGGGGTATTCAACCGCGATCACACCGCACGCCCCCAACTGCTCTCCTCCCCCGGGGGTCACCGCCTCCTCCCCCCCAACTTCCTGTCCCCCCCCTTTCCCGGCAGCCCCGGCTCCCCCTTGGGCATGGCTCACATGGGATGGAATACTTGTGTCCCTCCTAGGGCCTGGGGAGAATTAACCCCATCCCCGCCACACCCAGGACAAGGGGAAAAAAGGTACAAAAGTAGTTTAGAAATTATTTCCCAACCAGTATTAAGTCTTAAAATACGCATTTGTTACATGGAAACCTTCAGGACCTAAAAAGACACGGCTGAGTCAGGGGAAGCTCCAGGGTTACGGGAGATGAGACCCAGCAACAGCTAATATATCCCTGAGCTTTTTACTGATCAGTTGAATGCAGGGTATGGAGTAAATTCTTTCATGTTCAACCTCTACTGGTTTTAAGTCCCAAGCAGCAAACATGTAAAACACAGGCATTTCCTGTTACTAAGTAATTTGATTGTATTCCCTTTTAGAACAAGTAACAAATCTCATCCATGGAATACAGTATTTCCTCTGGTTTTAAACAGTCTTTTGGAGTTGAACCTGGCTGCGCTTCTATGCATGTGTAGAGAGAAGTGATTCAGGAAAAATAGATACTGCTTCTCCTTCTCCTGTGTCACCAACCCATAAATACATACTTGATGCTTTTGTTGTAGGCTTTTCTCCTGAAATCATTAGATGTGGAAGGATTCTCAGCTTTTGGTTTATGGTTTGTGGTTTTTTAGAAGAAAGCTTTAAAAAATTCAAATTGCACTCTAGCAAACACAGGTCAAAAAGGTCAAAGTGCAGCCTTGCCCTGTTTTTTAAATCAGTTATTGTTAGGAATGTCACTGATTATTAGGAAACTGAAGGTGAGGCCATTAGAAAATTTGAGCTTAACAGTGAAAACGTCTCCTTAAGAATGTTAATATTTTAAGCATATGAGCTATGAAAGGTGTAACTGCAAGCTTTCAGTACATTTTTAGAGACTGGAAGTTTGTAGAGACGATCTTATCTGAATTTCCTGGTAAGGCCATATGCTTTCTTATTGTTTTTCATTCTGGAGAATGTCTTAAACAGTCACTTTCAAGTCAAATGAGTCTACATTTTGTGAGTGAGAAATTGGAATGAGACCACAATACAGAATAAGCTAATGATTATTATACTTTCTTGCACAGCATTGTGGCCTTACCTCAAAGGATATTAAATTCTTTCAGAAGAAAAAAGAAGAAAAAGACAAGTAAGTTGCTATAAAAAAGTTGCTATAGATGTAATTTGTGGTATTCTTAGTTATATATTAATCTTCCAGTCTTAAGAAGTGGTAGTTTTAACTATCTTGTCTGTGAAACTTCAGATATGAATGGCATTTCAACTAAAAGCATATACAATTCATCTTTGCTTTACCATTTGAGAAAACTGAATGTGTTTCATTGTTTATCTTGCACTTTCCAAATACCGTTTTTTCTTTGTTTCTCCCCCCTCCCCCCCAACTTTGACTCCTTTGTTCCATTAAAGCCATTAATAAATGTTTTAGCTTTTTACTAATGATCTTAAAAGGGTTAGTTTATCATCTCTGAAGTTGCAAAACTGTGGTCCTCTGTTATTGGTTACCTTGTAGTCTTACAAGGTTCACAAGCCAGCATCAATCAAATGAGTGATAGCATGAGTTAATATGTAATATTATTTCTTCATAGAGCCCTGTTATCTGAACATCACAGTATGAGAATATCACAAGCACTTTCTCTGATGAATGAAATGTTGTCTGAAACAGTGGTTTTACCTGCAAATGAACATAGGCCATTGTCCAGGTCAAGATCACCTCAAGAGTGCAGAAAAAGGCGTATGGCGTCTCCTAAAGGGTAACAACATCAACCCTGCTCTGATATATCGGTGTCTTACCACGCTTCAGATTTGCCTGCAGTCTGTACCCAGCTGGAATAGGATTAAATTGAGAGAAGCTTTATATTCTGGCAGAATCAAATATACACTTTGTCTGGTTCAGAGGACTCTTAAGTTCATGTACCAGTCTTCCTACAGCCACAAGGGCAAATCTTAGAGGGAGCCTTAAAAATGCCTTTCACAGCCCAGAATAAGCCAACTCTAGAATCAGAGCTGTAATCAATGTCCAACCCATTCCATTCAACAGCAGTTCTACAGGGCTACAGCCTGCAACATAGTTAATGGTCTGAAGAGCATCTAGTAATAAGTAGGAAAGAAATAGAAGTCCTACTATGCATGCATATAGGCTACTTAAATTAAAGCTCAGCAAACTCTAGATTTACTCCCTTCCTTTCTGATTTTTTTCATTACCTAAGATTTTACTTTTTCTTCCTTTTGTACTTCAACACTTATGGCTTTTTGAAGAGATGATGGTATTTGAGTATTATAAATCTGTAAATTTATTCTATGTGATGGCATTAATGTCACATGTGTGTATGTAATCCAGGTGTATATTGCAGAATAGTTTTTCTTCTTTTACATAGAATTTTATGTTTTCCACAGTAACAGGGGAAACTGGGTAGTTCAGACAATCATGTAACTTCCAGACTTAAATATTTCTGCACCTCTTTTTAGTAGGTAAAGTTCCAGGATAAAGCATTACCCTGAATGTAGTCAAGTGCTGTACAGAGCCTGCTGGTGGTGTCCAAGGCAGTTTGAGTATATCAGCCCTGCCAGAATCAGAAACGCTAAGGAATGTCATACACGAAGCCACCTCAGGAGTGACAGTAACTTCTAAGTTTTTGTTGCACCTAGATTGGCTGTTTGTAAAGCCAATTGGATGTTTATTCACTGTGGTTACCAGCAGTTCTGATTCTGGTGAGGCTCATTTGCCCCACAAGCAGCGTGTGATGCTGATCCTCAGATAAATGGGCTGAAGATGATTTCTGTGGCCTTTTTGTCTTGCCTGAATAAGCCCTGTTATATCTAAGTTGTGTGAAGGAATGGTACATGGTAGACAGTGGTAAGTATTTGAGCTTTCTTGTGTTTTTTTTTCTTTTTGTAGAGGGCATCTGAACAGTCCTCTTCTGTCAGAAAGGAGCAGAATTGCTGCCAAACCCAACTTTGGACAAAAAGTACACCGTTTCACCCCAACTCTTGGTTTAACACAGTCCAGGGGTAAGAACAGAACTTTCATAATGAAGGCACATACTGAGGATAGTCTTCAAGTTACTACCAGCTTTTGGGAGGGAGGAGCTTTAACACCTGTGTCAAAAGTCACACTTACAGTCCTGGAGATTTCCTGTCCTGAGGCATTTGCAACTGTGCTGTCATTGGCCTGTTAAATGATGAGAGTTACCTTTCCTTACCATCTCTTTCTAAATCCAAAGTAGCTTAATTTGGCATCGCAAGAGTACTGTGTAGTCCAGGAAGCAACTTCATAGATGAAAATTTGAAGCATCTTGTGAGTAGTTTTGATGTGCTGCACCTAACAGGAGAAATGCTTTCTTTGTCCTTCCAGGAGGTACCTGTATGGTCCTACAGAAAAGTACTTCCAGAGGAAGAATGAGAAATGAGAATGAGAAATGCTGTCCCATTAATTCACGACCCTGTAAGTTACAAAGAGCAATGACATAGTGCTGTTCAGCCACATAATACAGGGGAAGAATGAGACACAGAGAAACACATTTCAGAATACATGCAGGGTAGAATTTATGCAACACAGGCCTCAGACACATCATTAGCTTAGAAGAATAAAAATAATAATAATTTTTTCCCTTTTTTGGGACTGCACTACAGTTGGGTCACCATTCCTGGCAGTATTTAAAAGACAGGTAGACATAATGCGTAGTGACATGGTTTGGTGATGGGTTTTATCAGTGTTAGGTTGATGGTTGGACTAGATGATCTGAAAAAGTCCCTTTCAACCCAGGCAATTCTATGATTCTGCAGGACATGGATGCTATAGGCACCGTGCACAGTCCTGCTCCCCTTCTTCTTCTGCCCTGGGGAGAGTTCAGGGTGCAGTGTTGGAAGGGACGAGCAGCACTTTTTGTGACCTCACACCACTTCAAGATAACAGGGCGTGCTGCTCTCACATGTGTTTACACACAGCTTCAGTTCTTAGAACTAGAGCTTCTGTTCTTGGAGAGGTTTCAAGATGTTCAGAAGAAAACAGGCACAACTGTTACAGTGCTGTGGTCGACTTGTTTTCTCCTCAGCTGCTGAGCACAGAGTCAGCAGAACATCAAAACAAAAGCCACCACACGTTGCTGCTGCAGTTCAGACAGAAGAGGTTGATCAAGAGGCTGATCGAGACATAGTAAGTCCTTGGACTGTGCCTGATGATATCCAGAGGATACTTCAAGATACTCATGACTCCTTGTTTCAGGTAGGGTGTCTGCTTATTCTAGGAATGATTTGATACCTGCCATTTAACACTTCGTTTACTTCTGCTTTATGTAAAATGTAGTTCTCAATTCAAAACATGTGGGTGGGATAGATGCAGAGGGACAAAAATGATGGTGATTCAACAGAACTACATTTTGTCTTTACAAGCAAAGTCATTCTTGTGAGCCTTGGAAATGAATGTTTTTTATAACAACTGTGTAGGCATGTTGCCTGTCCAGGCAGTAGACGCTAGTGGAAGTGCATAAACAGGAAAATAAATTTAATTTGTTGCAGAATAATCAGATATGTAGCTTGATTAGGACATGTTTGAAGAGGGTGAAATCATTTCTACGGGCTACACGGAGGGCTTGTCCATGAAGGATACATGATGATCCAGCTCATCTTCTTTTCCACCAACAGACCCCTGCACCGCACCCTGTGAGTTGGTCTCCTCTCGGGGTGATGGACACGGATGGTGTTTCTGAGAGCACGGGCAGTATCCTCAGCAAACTGGACTGGAGTGCGATTGAGGCCATGGTGGCAGATGTGGAAGATGCATGAACAGCATTTCTCAGCTGCTCTGTGCTTCCAAACAGTAGCTGGGTCGGTTTCGTTTTTTAAAATAAACATTGCTGTACTTAAAATGGATTGAGGCTTGCACTGGTTTTCTTCTTAAGCAGCACATAAACCTTCACTGCTTTCAGTCTTGCCTAGATGAAATTCAGCTCCTTAACGTCCAGTTTGCTTTCCATATCTCTTCAAGTCAACAAGAACTAAATATTGTTGGTACGTGCAGACCAACAGTCCTAAACAAGAACTTCTGGGCCATCTACTTTGCCCAGCTGAAGCGTGTAAAAAAATTTATTCTATTTTAAGAGCATTGCACAACTGTTTTACCTTTGTATTTAATATTTAACATCATTATGGATGAAGTTATTTTTGTAACTTAACAACTGTGATAAACAAAATAAAAATTGTAATAAAAAAAATAAAAGTGAGTTTATTAGTTTCTGCTGTGAAGTGATTGAGACACAGAGCACTGGTGGTGCTGCGTGCCACTGTGACTGCTCATGGTGCACCTGCACTGCTTTTGTGTTTTAAACCAGCTTACTTGTACAATAGTTTAGAGAAATATTAAAAGAGTTTGAATATTTGATAGATACAAATAGGCACCAATAAATGAAATACAGACTCCTATTAGGAAGATCAGACACCAGTATAAGACATTAAGGACAAATGCTTAGTGATGTAAAACATTGCTGTTCATCCATCTGTGTTCTAGCAGCCCCCGGGCACGTGTAGGAGACATTCCCATATGGTCAGTGGCCATCAGCTAGTCGTGGTAGCCTGAACAGATGTGGCTGTAGGGACTCTTTCCCAATGGCAGTAGTTTTTATATTTGTAGTGAAGAAATTTGAGTTTTTCATGCAAATCACAAGTGTGTTCATTTCCAGTCACTCAACAGTGTAATAGTTTGGAAAAAGAATTTGCATGTTTCTGAGTGAAGCTGCATCTTGACAAACATCAGGAAATATGGTTCAAGTAAAGCCTGTTACAGGGTTACACACGTATCAGGATAGAATTGAGAGACAGTTTCAGAGAACAAAACTGGCTGTGCATTTTCAGCAGTCCTCAGGATCTGCACCAGCTTGTCCTGCAGGATTGGCCAGAGTGCAGAACCCGGTACTGGGAGTGATCTTCTCCCAAGGAGAAGGGCAGGTGCCTTCAGAGGGAGTCCAAAGCATGAAACTATGGCTTCACCCAAAGGTAAAACTGTTTTCTCCATAGGGGCAGCAAAGAAATGATTAATAAGTGTCTTCTGTTCCTGGTGGAAAAAAAATCTGAAAATCCTATTTTAGCTAGATACGAAAGTCTCCTTGTGATCACAGCCAGCTGTGAGAAGGAAGAGAACACGGGGACAAGACTGACTCATAAACCTTGTCCTAAGAGGCTTGTGAAAACTGTCAGACTCAGCCTTTGTTGTGCGTGGTAATTGATGGATATGCTGCAATGCACAAACATGGTAAAAGTCATAACTTAAAGAAAAAAATGCTCTCCATTCAAGATTGGCTATCATCACAAGTGGGGTAGTTTGCTAGCAGTAGAGCTGTACAGGTTACCAAGACATTCTTCTTTATGAACAAAACTTGTTTGTAAAGAATTCAGACCTTGACAGCAGATGTCTGAAGATGGGAATGTTCCCCAGTGCGGAGTGGAGGGGCAGAGTCCCCTCCCTGGGCCTGCTGCCCACGCGGCTTTTGATGCAGCACAGGATGCAGTTGGCTTTCCCAGGAGCACACGTTGCCAGCTCACCTCCAGCTTTTCATCCACAAACACCCCCCGAAGTCAAACCCGTTGCTGGTTTCTCTTAGGAGAAAACAAGGCAGTGGCCCCTTCCCCATGAACTGCTCTGAAGACAGACGTTGTAACGCCCGTGGAGCAGCAGTCTCTCTCCCAGCAGTTCTGTGGGTAACAGAGCAGGGGGTCACAGCCTGTACCTGAAAAAAGCTGTAGATGAAAGAATCTCATAACTTTCCAGCCTCCCCAAGGTGTGTTCTCAATGGGAAAGTGCCGGCAAAGGAATTGAGTCTCCCTCCCAGCTGAGAGAGAACTGTCCTCCTGCAGCAAAAGGCCCTTTCGTGGCTGGGCTTTGGTAGAAAGAGATGTATGAATTGATGTCTCCTGCTCCCAAGCACAGCTCCTACAGAGTGTCTTAAGGGTGTAGCCTTGGTTTTGTTGGTTTGTTTTTCGCAGTAGTGGCTGGTCATTCCTCTTTTATGGGATGCAAAGCAGCCCAAGGTGCTGATGTGAAGAGAAGCTCTTTTCTGCAAAATGCTGCTCACCCCACCTCCCCCAGCCATGAATTTCCACGGGTCACCCAGGGGCTTTCATAGAAGAAAAAAATGTGTCTTGGTGATAAGTGGGCAGAGAGGGGTGTGAACCCCCATCTCTGTTACTCCCTAACTAGACTAGGGCAGGTTTCTGTAAAGTCAAAAACTTGAAAGGTGTGGAAAGATTCCTTCTGTTGTTCAGGCTGTTGACAGAAAAGGTTGTTTTAAAGCACTATATACTGGCTGATTTTGGCTCTGGGTGTAAAGAAACTGATATTTATTCTAACAATATTGGCATTCTCAATTTCCAGACACTCAGTGAAGACTCATCAATGTCTCAAGAACCGCATCAGCAGCAAATAACAGTGTGATGGAGATGGGCTATTCTTACTTAGAAAAGCAAAATGCAGCCACCTCAGCAATGCCCTGCCAACAAAAAAGTTTAGAATTGCCTTGAAATCCTTAACTCAGGGTGGGTGGCTTCTCTGGTCCTCCTGGTGATTGAGAGACAACCTCTGGCTGTCATGAGACAGATTTCGAGGCACCATGGACACAAGGATGATGCAAGTCCAAGGCATCCTTTCGAGTCCAGGAGGAGCAGTTTCAACAGATACAAAGGGGTTGGATCCTGTATTAGTTGGAGAATCCCAATGTTCTGTTGATCATTCTACTCTGAGAACGTAACACTTGGGGATGATTTCACAGGAGGTGGGTCAGAAAAAATTCAAAAAAAGATTCTAGTGTCTTAGGAGCAAACAGTGCTCCTCTGTATTAAAAAAATCCTTGTTTGTAGAATATTACTACGGGAAACAGTTAAAGTAATTCCCCTTTAGGTTTTTTAATTATAATTTTGGATCAATGCTGATGTAATTAGATTTCTCTCTGGTATCACATGAGCAAAGGGAGGTCCCAAGTTACCAGGAACACAGCAGCACACTGAGATGAAGGGGCACATCTCACCTCTTCCCCTTCTGACACAGAGCAGGAAGACCAGCAGGCAAGATGTGGAGGATCTCCGAGGGGCAGATGGCAGAGGTGGTGAACTGGCTCTGGCGACAAGGTGAACACAAAACAGGAACACTTACTTCTGGCAAAGCCACCAACAGCAACAGTCTGGTCCTCAGCGAGAGCAAGTATCTCAGTGTCCTACCAGAAAAAGGAACAGAGACATCGTCCATCTGTGAAAGGAAGAGCAGAGGGCACCGCAGGGCAGCTGGCAGTTGGCTGAGCCTTGGACTGAAGGGCTGACTCCAAATTCAGTTTTAGTGGGCTTTGTGAAGGTGGCATCTCTCTGTCTTCCAGCACTCTGCTGCAGCGAGAGGCAGAGGAGGGAGGGAAGGAAAAACTAATAGTATCACACAGTCCTGTTTTCATGAGAGAACTTCTGATTGATCTGTTTTCTTGGTCACGTATGTTACGAAGCAGGAAGATGGACATGTCAATGAGTTGAGAAAATACAGAGGAGGAAAATGTGGAGAACATAACATATATATAATCATCTCATGCATAGTTAGAATAATCTAATAGAAAAATGAGAAATGGAGGAAAAGTATTTTAAAAGAAGCATTGAATTTTTAGAACAGCTCAAGTGGAACAAGCTACAGCAATTTTAATTTTCACAAGGCACACTTAACAGTTTTTTGGAGTCCCACCCCAAGAAACGTTACGTTCCTTTAGCAGTCTAGTAGTGAGACATTTCCATCTGACTGAAAGATACTGAAGTTTCACGCCTTTAAGCATAAGATTATTTTGTTAGGTGAAATCATGTGTATAGACTTAGAAATTTGATTTCAGATATCCTTTTTGTAAGGATGAATGTTTGAAACAATTTTTTTTCTATGTTTTGTACTCCATTTTCACACGTTTTTCATCTTAATATATGCTTTCATCCTTGGTTTTTTTTTTTGTAGTTTCAGTCTGAAAGCTTAAAAAAAACCAACCAAACTAACTTCCAGGAAAAAAACCCCAAAACTTTCTTCCAGGAAATTTAAAAAAAGAAAAACAAAACCAAAAGCAAAACAACAACAAAAAACCCTGAACAACCACAAACTGAAAACCAAGAAGAGATATTGAAAACAACACCCAGCGCCAATCAAAAAAGCCCAAGGAAATAAGAATTAAAATAGGAAAAGGAAAAAAAAGCTATAAAAGTAAGAAGATAGTACATTGCCATTCTTTGGTAAGAAATCTTGGTTATTAAGGGACTCTGAGAGAAAAAAATAATGGCACTTACCTTTGGCTGTCATTGGCTGCCTTTAGCTACACATCTTCAGAGGAGTCTGTCCTGTCAGAGCTCTGGCTGAGATATTTAAACTCCGGGACTACTAAAGAGATGTCAAATTATGTGAAAAAGCAGCTTAAGATGCACAGGGCTGGCACCTGTAGTTTACTTCAAACAATTCTGCCTCAGTAAAGGAAGAGAAATAGGGACATTTCATGGGGAACACACAAGGAAGGGCAGTTGCATTTTGGGCTTCCGGCTCCTCATGGTCACAGTCACACCTTCTGAAGGTGGGAGAGACTGTTCAGCCGTGGAACAACCTACCTAAAGTTCCTACACAGGCTTAAAGAAACTGTGTGTGCCATCGGAACATATGCATAAGCTAAGTCTGCACTACAGTTCATAAAACTTTGTAAGAAAAAGGAACAACTCTTCATTAATACCTACCACCCACATAGTAAATACAACCCTGAAACTTCCTTTTGAAACCACAGCTTTATGTGCATCAACAGGCTACTCTGATCCTCAAATGAAATATTTTCAAAGAAGCTAAACTAATGGAAGGGTTTTTTCTTTACCTGATGTATAAAGACACAACAAACAGAAGGCAGAGACACCTTCAGAAAGCACTCAACATTGACCAGGGCCAGCTGAGAGAAATACACACTTTGAGTTGACCAACTATGTGCACCCTCCTAAAAATATTTAAGGTGTCGTTTAAGGAAGTGGCCCGTTTGTGTGGGTTTCTCACCAGCATTTACAAATGAAGTCAGGAACAAATCCCACCAACCGTGGAGCGTCCGGTGCTAGTCAGAGTTCCCCGAGAGGAAAAATAAGCACCTAAGAAGGTGGCACAGGATTGGTCTGGAAAGTTGGGTCTGGATTACTCGAAGGCTGAGCACAGACTCAGCAACTTCACATGGATTTCAGTACGAAGGAAAGGGAAGGAATCCTCTCCCTCCCTCTCTTAAGTAGAGCAATACCTGTCAAAAAAATGTGTGTTCTAGTTGGGAACACATTCCTCCCCTTTCCTTGTGGTGGTCTGGATTTAAAATGCCACCAATACTTTGAGAACATAGCAGAGAGATCAGCAGGAGGAATAAATTATTTAAGGAATAAGTTTCAGCCTTTCCAGAAGTCTCTGACACCTGGACACAAGTTTAATCAAGACATCAGAGATGCTGATTTTGACAAACTGAGTTCAAAAATATTTTTGTTAAAATTCTGCATATTCCAACCTGCTACTGAGCTGGTCAGGACTGTATACAGAATTGTATACAACATATAAAAGCTGCTGGATTTTTAGAAAACTCCGTTACGCACATCTTCTTTTTTTTCCAGCCACTGACTTTTGGACAGCCAACAAAATGAATTGGTGAGAAATGTTCCAAATCACAGAGAACTTGGTATTACACGAATCTGACCTGCAGATTTGTACGCGGAGATGCAGCGGTACCATTCAGAGCTGCAGGGATGCACCCGACAGGAGATGTTCAAGGCTGATGTTGATATTTGAAAGTCCATCTCCACCCGGGATGGTTCAGAATCAGAAAAGGTCTCATGACCTGAAACCAATGGATTTTTCTCAGGGAATCGTTACATTTCATTTGCCTGGGCTCTCAGAGCACGTTTAGTCTAAGCAGGAAGCACAAACCCATTGAATGGCTCCTCTACGCCTGTGTTTCTGGCTGGCAGGAATTCAAGTGCGGTTCAGGTTCCACATTATTTCTACAAAAGCACAACCCCTAACCAGAGAACTGAACGCGTCAGATAAGGCAGAAAGAAGGCTGTTGCCCAAAGGAAACCTCAGTCTTCAGCCTGCTTGTGAAGTCAAGACGAGAAGCAGATAATGCCCCGCATGGTTTCTCAAAAACAAATTAACTGCAGTGACAGAGTTGGTGCTGTTTCCCACAAATTTTGTTGCCCTCTACGTTTGGGAGGAGAATTGCAAGTGAGGGATGAGTAAAACAAATTGAGAAGCTACTCTGGGAGAAGGGAAAGGAGGAAGAGCTTTGAAAACGAGCTGATGGACAACACGTGGTGTTGGGTGAGTGAGGTTTACAGCCAGTGCCAGGGAGGTGAGCAGTGCCCCAGGGAACACGGTTTGGTGCCCGGAGCTACAGCTTCCCAAAGAGAGAGGCCTCATCAGGAGCACAGAAGTAGCATCTGTCCCGCTCAGCAGTCAGTCCCCTGGGGGGTGGAAATCAGCTGAATCACCATCCTGGATTTTAGGAAGGAGGAAAAGAACAGCCACAGGAGCCTTTAGCACAGCCACGCTGAGGGCAGCCACAGGGGACGGCTCTTCTGAAGCCAAGACAAGTTTGTTGAAATGGTCACTGAACTAATGAGAAATACCACCCTCACGAGCTGTAGCCGAGGCAGTCGGTTACCCAGTGACATATTTTTGCACCCCCCGTGGGGCAGACCCCCTGCCAAGCACACACCCACAGCCCTGCACAGCCCCACACCGCCTGCCCCAGCCCCGGCTGCTGCTGCTCCCCGTGGGATGAACCCCCCCTCCCGCCAGAGCAGCCCTCAAGGGGGAGGGCATCTTTGAGGAGGACCTTTGGAGAAGACACTGAGCACAGCGGGCAGCTGCAGGCAGTGTGAGCAGTCACACACGTGCCAGTGAAAACTGTTCCTTCCCTGGCACCAGGAACCCCCAAGTTAGGTGGGAAACCACATCTGAATCACATAGGAACTAGAAGTGACATAGTTACATCTGATGGGTTGAACAGAGACTGGCAAGAACTCTCTCAAAATAATAATAAAAAAAAAATAGATTGGATGGATTCCTCCCAGGTGCCCCCGGCATAATTTGAGCATCGTGAGCTCAAGGAAAAAGGATCAACGAAGTGTATGTGCATTCTAGGATAAAAACTTGGAAGCTTCATTCTGGAAGGGTCCAAACTGAACTCTTAAAACATTTAAATAAATGAAATATGAAAATACTATGAATTTTTATTTGTATATAACAATAATACTTTAATATTTAGTCAAGGAACCATGAAATCTAAAAACTCACTACTTACATTAAGCACCCACCCATTACAACTCAGGACTTGCAGGGTAAGGGGAGAGGTTCTCTGAGGGACACGGAAACACGGGTAGGACCACGGTGAGGCTTCTGGGTGAGCAGATGCCAACTCGGACACAGGACTTGTGCCTGGGGCTCTCGCTGTTCCTGGGGCCTGAGCCCCCAGGAGCACTGGCCACGGGACAGCAGCAGGAGCCGCTGGGTTGGACCCAGCCCCGGCAGCATCTGGGGCTCGGGGTTCACAGTAAGGACCAGTGCAACCCACCCCCTCGTTACCCCGGAACATAATTATCAACACCCGTATCCCCGCAGAACATCCCGCTGCTCCACCAGCACCAGGTGAGTCAGGCCCCACCACAGGCTCGTGCTGCCACAAAGGCACTGGAGGCCAAGTCCAGGTGTCTCTCTCCTGCCAGAGCTCACATTCAGCACAAACCTACGCCTCCCACAGCCGCACCGTCCTCACCAGCGGCAACACAAAGGCTAACGTTTGACTCAAAATTCAAAAATTTAAACAGCTCTTTTAATGGCCACACCTCACTGCAACGCTTACGCTGAATATTGCCCATGCCTACCTCTATACACGTCAGAGTTGTTAATACAAGCGATAAAGAACCTCAAAAAAAATACAAAAAGGCATTGCTGAATCATTTAAAAAAATACTTCTTTATAATTAAAGTTTGTCAGAAACTATTGTGATCTTTTATAGCTGCAGATAATGAAAATATTCAAGAATTCTGCAATTTTACAGTACTGAAGTGGAAGATTAAAAATAGTAGTTTCATCCTTATTTATTTAGATTGTGGAAGTGTCTGTGTTTTCCTAAAAAGTACAATATGGCTGATGTTAATTCTAAAAGCTTGACAATATCCCTCTGTGAGGGAAGCTCAGGTGAGCTCCCGCAACAGGTTTCCACGCAGAGGACGTGTACCTCGAAGGGACAACAGCAGTAAGAATAAAAAAAATCAATAATCATTATAGTTACGTATGTGAAAATCTGTATTGACAGAGTGAAAAAATACTACAAAGCCATGTCAACACAAAGGAGTAAAATTCTGTCTCTGCCTCAATCACTGCGCTGCAGGAGCGGTGGGTGGGTTTTTTTGAACAAGCAAACCAATAGCTTTTTTTGTTGGGTTGGTTGGTATTTTTGGGTAGAAAACCCCTTATTTTGTTATGTGCTGTTGCCAATAACACGGGTGAAGGCGCTGAGCCCCAGGTTCCCTGCTGGGGACCCCCGAGCCACCCCGTCCCCACCACACCCCCCCCAGGGATCCCTCTCCCAGCACCGGGGGCGGCTGC
>NW_015090889.1:1536274-1691000 GCF_001431845.1 Calidris pugnax
AACACATCTGCACCTTTCCGAGAGGCCAAACAAAACCAGATGTTACTCTGTGGCACAGAGGGGGAAAATTAAACTCTTAGCTAGTGACAATCTTATACAATTTATTCAATAATCTATAATTAATTTTATGGGTGTGTATCACACTCCAGGCAGCAGGTCCCTCGCGGGGACGCGTACGCCCCTCAGCAGGTTCACACAACAGAGAAACAGCCCAAATCCTCTCAGCTCAGACAACTCTAGACTTCAGATTTCTATTGTTTAATTAGAATCTCTTTCTGATAACTTTATTCCAATAAATACCAAGCAAACTGAAATAAAGCAACCTGCTTTGCTATTGGGGAAAGCCACATAATCAGGGAAGAGTTTGTTTAAGAACAAGGAAATATTTGTGTTACCCATTAAAAATAAGATGCTTTAGTATAAATAGCATCAGAAATGGCTCACAGACAACTTCATTTTAGACTATCTGTATGAAATTTTTACGTTTTATCATTTGTGAGTTTCCTTGTGTTTTCAACTCTTTCTAGTAGTAACGTGTGACACGTCTACAACCCCTACTGCTCTCAGAGCATGAATCCCCGGCTATAAAACCTGCTCCTGGCCCTGAGAAGTACTGTATCTCATCATTTTCCAAAAAACCATCCTGCTTCCAGAGCTGCAGAGGAGTAACTTCTGCTTTTTCTACTTCTCCCTACTTTGCCAACACCTGTCTTAGCCCCAGAGGTGACTTCTTGTACAGTGAAGGAAACACCATCAAGAGTGAAAACAAAAAGGTGCTAAAATATTTCAGTTCAGAAAAATTCCAGTGGTGAAACAGCATTTCCCATAGGAACAATTACTAACTAGATTCTGAGGAGTTATTAATCATTTCAGTTTAATGGGTTTTTTTGTACATGAGAATATTTTGGAATACTGTTGCTATTCCTCACAAATCGAGTAACGTGTTAGAATTCTGCAAGCTAGTTTCATAAAAACAGCCTCCTACCATAAATTAAGTTCGTAAAAGAAAAGAAACAACAGAAAGGAAGATCTACTTATCGAGGAACACTTGTTTTACATAAATACATGTGAAAACACAGCAGGGTTTAAAAGTCCTCTAAGAAGTTTAGCAGTTTTAGATTTTTCCTGTTCGTGAGTAGGCTACTTTTCTTGCTCTCTACGAAGGCAAACTGCTTAGGAAAGGCTGTGACGATGCAGTCGAAGCAAACGCTTCCGAAAGCTTCCAATAGCATTTTTTTTTTCAATTTACAAAACGTGAAAACATCTTTCAATTAGTAAAAAAAATAGTCTAATATACAAACTTTTTTTTTTTTCCTTTTTTTTCTCCAAAAAATTCATTTGTGAAGGAATGTAGCATTAACTACCCAGACTCGCAGCCATTCACTCCTCAGATACTGCAGCTCCCTCCTCTTGACACAAACCTCTCTGTATTCGCCCCAAAACGCACACGTGGCCGGTTGCCCCCCGGGAATCGTCCCTCGGCTTTCCCCGGGTTTAAACTACCATAAATTACCATTTGGACAGCGCTAGAAAGAAACCGAAGCGTACAAGGAATAAACTATAGTTTCTTTTTATATCAAAATGTACTCTTGAAAATGTGTTTGGCACAGTGCTAAATCATATAGTTAATACTAAATATTGCAGGATACAATAAAACCCTGGAGTTAACTTGTGTTTACACCCTTTAAGGGATAAAAATAAAAAGATACCAATTATTCAGAAGTCAGCCTATACAAACTGTATAAACAATATTTTATGTCTTGCTTTGAAAACCACTAATATAGTAAATTTTACATAAGAGACTGCAAAATAATATAAATGGATTTAAACAAATCTTTACAATAAGAAATTCAAATGGAAACAGACAAGTAACAAAGAGAAGTAAAAAAATTTATTGCAGTATTTGTTCCACCAGATTTGCTGGGGATCCCTTTTCTTGTATTATTTCAGGGTGACCTAATACATCAAAATCTACATTTACAAAAACTCCTCCTGCAGATAGGTCATAGATACTGCATGCTTTTTTTTTCCTTTTTTTTTTTTTTTTTTCTTTTTTTCTTCAACAGAATAAATTATATATCCAGGAGATTCTGCCATTTTACAGCCTGGAAAAACAATGCTTCCCTGGAAACTGGGCTAAGCTAAAGAAAGCCATCCGCTGCTAGGTTAAACTCCAAGAACACTTTATTAAGAACATTAACAGACTAATTTCCAACATTCACTTGTTTATTTTTTTTAAACAGAAAGGTTTTTTTTCAAGATATAAACAATTTTTTTGTTAAACTATAATACAGTGGGAGTAAAAATGAACTGAGAAGTTTCTGCTGCACAACAGCGAAGGAAGCTCCCACAAAAATGTTTACCAAACATTTCCTTCTTTTTCCCCGCGTCCCAGGTTCCATTCTTACTCTTCATTTAACTGATTTTTTTTTTTTTGCCAGAAAGTTGATATTTCAAGTTTTTCTGTTATTTCAATTCCTGTAAATTTGGCTGCATGTACAAATTCATTAGCTGGAAGTTCCATCCTTGGCGGCATACAGCGATCGTAAAGTCTGCACAACTTTATTAGTCAGCTTATTAGCACTCGTTAGAGCAATTTTTTTGTAAATAATGTCTGACTCTTTAATAGTGTCTACCCAAGGCACCAGTTTGCGGCCATCACGGCGCTTAGCCTCAGTCCAGGAGCCACTGTAGGAGCCTGCCATCCACTGAACACTGAAGCCATTGCTGGTTTTCTGTACTACTCTTGCAATTTGTGGTCGGTCTTTGTACTTTGGACAGCAAATAGCGATGACATCCATGACATCAACACTTTCATTCATCTGTGCTGCCAACTCCGTAGAGTCTGAATTTCGTTTTGACCTTCTCAATGACTAAAACATTGGGGGGAAAAAAGACCAAGTGTTACACAAAAGAACTTTAGTGAAATTATTGCTTTTATTGCTTTTAATCCCTTGACGCCGGGAGTTGGGATTTCCCGGCACACATTCCATTGCCGGCAATGAGACGCACCGCGACCGCCAGCGCCAAGGGGTTAACATATCCTTGTAAAACCACATACTCTTAATTTGTACCCGTGTCTTTATCTCTTATTGATATATAAAATTATATATACACATGAATCATAAAGCTACATAAAAACTTGGCAACAATAAAAAGGATAACACACAGTACATTCCAAAGGAAAATTAATAACTTTTTATACGGGATAAATCTCATTTTCTAGTTTGTTTTTTTTTTATTGTCTTTTCTGTTAAACTTTCTACAAAAGTTGTATAAACGGTTAAGTAGAGAATCTCTATCTACAAAATGCTTTCTTTCATGTGGATTACATTACTTCGTGTACATTTAATATAATAGACTGACATTTATAAGCACATAAAAATCATTTTACGTAATACGCTGCGAAATACGTTGACTCCTCCTCCGCCTCACCCCTGAAGTGCCTCCTCCTCTATCCTCCCCATCACTTTCATCGTCCTCTGTCTCAGCTGCATTGTTTTTAGGGCTGCCTCCTCCAAGCAGCGAGGTAATTGCTTTGTTCCGAGCATTTGTGCTAGCTGACACCTCTCCATCTTCTTCCTCTTCATCAGGATCCAAATGTTCCATAAGGAGCTTGAACTACGTAAAGAAAAAAAAAAACTTCGTGTACATTTAATATAATAGACTGACATTTATAAGCACATAAAAATCATTTTACGTAATACGCTGCGAAATACGTTGACTCCTCCTCCGCCTCACCCCTGAAGTGCCTCCTCCTCTATCCTCCCCATCACTTTCATCGTCCTCTGTCTCAGCTGCATTGTTTTTAGGGCTGCCTCCTCCAAGCAGCGAGGTAATTGCTTTGTTCCGAGCATTTGTGCTAGCTGACACCTCTCCATCTTCTTCCTCTTCATCAGGATCCAAATGTTCCATAAGGAGCTTGAACTACGTAAAGAAAAAAAAAAGATTAGTCCACATTGCAATATTAAACTATGCATTTATATCACATTACATTAAATTAAAAAAAAAAAAAAGGCAAGGTAGAGAAACAGAGCCAAGCAAATGGCAGACTTCAAACTTGAACAGCTTATGCTTTGTTCCACAAACTTTTTACTTTTCTCTCTTCCTTAGGAGATATGCAAAAGCTTTCCTCCTGTGTTTCCAAAACTGCAAGTTTTCTCTAATTGATATGTGAAGATTTGGGGCTGTGGGGGTGTGTGTGGATATGGAAGTAAATACATTAGATATAGTCTCTGTTCCTACGACAGAAACAGTCAGGGATGAAGTGAACAAGTCATATGGGAAAGGTACACAACACGGATATCAGAAATTAGAAAATAGTCCATAAAGATGAGTATCTTTCAGTTGAAACTAACTTTCATTGCGTTTAAACTTCTTACTATTTGAAAGACAGTCCTGCTAAACAACCTGAAAGGAAGTGGTGAGTTATCAGTATATTGCATAAGATTACCAGTAACGTAACATTTTGAAATGTTCATCCAATACATCAATATCGACTTTCCAGTTCTCACTGTGTTACCTAGTCTGACAGGATTTCAGGTTTTCTGCAAAGCAGCTTTACTTACATCTAAGTACTGTTTTACTATACTCCTCTTCACTTCTTCAGTGATCTTGGAATTAGCCATATCACTCCGCAGAAAATCCAGAGTTTGTTTCGGATGGAAATGAACTCCTGTCTTCCTGTTTATCGCTTTATCATAAACTTTTGCAGATTCAGATGGAGAATATTTCTGAATTTTACTGTTTGAAGAAAACAAAAGGGAAGATCTTTTAAGGAAAGTCCAAAGTAATTTCAAGAAAAAAACTTTTAAAATCTTCATATATAAGTACTTATATTTTACTATTCCATATAAAGGAGACTCCCTGGCAAGAAATGAAATCATTGCTTTTTCTAATCCAAGGTTTCATTGCATTCAACTTACCACATTGAGGTTTTTTTCTCTTACACAAATCTATTGCTTAAACAATTCACTACAATCAACTTTTAAAATAACCTTACAAACTTGATCCCTACGAAGAACTCACTGGATAACAAGATGGCCTATTATCTAAATATCCTTACCTATCAGAGAATCCACAGAGGTTCTTTAAATGCTGTTTCAGCATCAAAAGTAATAATATGCCTTGGGAGACATTTGCAAATTCAATTAAAGGAGCTGAATTTTCTGGTAAACATTTCATCACAGCATTTATATCATTTTCTTCATCAGAATCTGAATCAGAGTCTACTCGCTTCCGTAATCTCCGAGGTTTAGAAGCTTCCTCCTCACTTTCACTCTCACTGCCACTGTTACTGTCACTCTCAGTCTCCTCATCTGATGATGGTTTTCTTTCCTTTTTTTTGTCTTTCACCATAGACTGCAAGACAGAGAAGTTAACACACATTCCAAAATTAGAGCAAGTAGCATCATGTACATTTCTAAAAAACCCTTTCAAAACCATTACTGGCTTAAATTAGCAAGAATTCCCTGAGCAACGTTATTAATCTATAACTTGATATTAAAAATTAAAACCATTTATGGCAAAAAGATGCTGAAAAATTGATCCAAAGCCCACATATTTTTTGCAAGGTGTGTACAGAAGGAACTGAGCAACAAATACTCCACTGGCACGCTATTCTTTAAAGACTGCTCAAGTTTGTTAGCAGTGACAGTAAAATACAGTAGAAGGCCAAATACAATAAATCAGGAAGAAAACTCTGCTTTACTTCCAGCCGGGTATCATTTTTGTGCATCACGTAGATTTACATCTGTACTTTGGTACAGACTAGTCCAAGCTTTTAAAATTCTGTGACACTAATTACACTGCTGACCAGAGAAACCTTCAGGTATTCATATGCAGTGTTAATAATAATAATGAGTTATACTACTTGCATAGCTACAGAATTTCACAGGGTGAGAATTCAGAGCACTGGTGCTCTCTGGGCATCAGCTCTGACTTGCAGTTACGAGTCAGACAGGACATTCTAGAAACAGGTTTGCTTCCTGACAGTTTGCACTTTCTACTGTTAAAGTTGTCTGGGAAATGAAGAGACCACAGTCCTTAAGAAACAGAGGCCTTTTTCTCACAGGGTTGTGTATTGCAGTAACAACAGATACTATACCGTGATTCAGGTTCTTATATGCTGCCTTAAGACATTATACATTGTGCACTTTGATTTTGCAATAAACAATCACAGAATCACAGAATCTTCATGGTTGGAAGGGACCATTGAGATCATCGAGTCCAACCATTAAAAAAACCAAACCAAACCAAAACCACACATAACACCAAAACAAAAAATCCAACACCTCATCAATACAACAATCACCACACCCAACAATCTTGGGCACTAGAGCATGCCCTGAAGTGCCACATCTACATGTTTCTTAAATACCTCCAGGGATGGTGACTCCACCACCTTCCTGGGCAAGCTGTTCCAGTGCCTGACCACCCTCTCAGGAAAGTAATTCTTCCTAATATCTAATCTAAACCTCCCCTGCCCCAACTTCAGACCATGTCTTCTGCTCCTGTCATTATTTCCTTGGGAGAAGAGGCCAACCCCCACCTCTCGACACCCTCCTTTCAGGGAGCTGTAGAGGGCAATGAGGTCTCCCTTCAGCCTCCTCTTCTCCAAACTCAACATGCCCAGTTCCCTCAGCCTCTCCTCGTATGACTTGTTCTCTAGACCCCTCACCAGCTTGGTGGCTCTCCTCTGGACACGCTCCAGCAGCTCAATGTCCCTTTTGAAGCGAGGGGCCAGAGTGTATGTATTAGAGTGTCTTGGGTGACACACATGCAACTGCCACCACCGCCTTGACAACAAAATAAACAGCCAACTAGATTTCATTATTGTTCTGGATTCACGTGCTTCTGGTTGCATACAACTAACTATTATTCAGCCATATCAGGTAATGAGACAGATTTGATATTAAGATCTCAAAATTCATCATTCTCTCTTAATAATGTAATCAGCAATGTAAGGGAAGTTTTTAATTAGTGTCTACCAGAGGCAAGAACAGAAAGGGTTGCTTGTTTTTAACTAATGGTTACAAAGTAATGCCACTGGTCCATAACAAGAGTACTGTATTCACTGAAAAATCAACCAAATTATAGAGAAACTTATGTTGCCACCATAATAAATATACTAAAATACAAATGCACATACCTCTTTAAATGACTGTAGTAGGTTGCTACCAGAAACTGACAATGTAATGTCTATATGATGCATTATAAACAGTGGCTCTTCCTGTGTTTGATAAGGAAAACAGGCTAGATTGTCTGCTATGTACAAGAGCATATTCACCTCTGTTTTCTGGAAGTTAAAAAAAAAAAAAAAAGCACATATAAATACATGTACAAGTATCTCAGATTTATACACTTATCCTGTGTTCCTAACAGTCTAGAGCAAAAACATGATCACAAATTTTATTCCATGTATTGCCACAAACCCACTCCAAATGACTCGTATATATGCAAAATTTAGTTGTACCTGAAGATACATTATTTCTGATCAATCCAAACGGGGTATAGAAAGGTACAGAATGATGGAAAGGAAATGGTTCTATTTATATAGGTGATATTATATATCTTATATTACAAAGCAAAACAAAGTACATTAGGGAAACAAAGTGATCAATAATTACATATAAAATCTATTGTAAAAGGAGAATTTAAGCTTATAATGCTGTATTTTAATTTCTTTTCAAGTGAAGGAAGTGTGATGCTTACTGCAGTATCATCAAAAAGGTTGAGTAAAGAAATTAGAAATGCTCGTCTGTGTTGACGGTTCCCTCGGATCATGGAGTATAGGTGTGAACACAATGCACTGGATGATTCATCGTGTCTAAAACCTCTCACGGGATCTTTTGGGCAGGTATTAATTGCTTGTTGCACCTGGTAAGACATCTTCATACCAGCCACTGCTTTCATCTGAAATGGAAACGTATTTATTTTTATTTAAACTATTGCTTTCAAAGCAGTAAAACCTACTCCTTTTAAGTGGATGCTCATCTGAAGTTTAACTTTGAAACAGGCACCAAAGTGACACTATTGTTTGAGTTGGCAAATGGATTATAACATATCTCGTAGAAGACACCAGAATGCCTTTCTTTCACAAGAGCGAAATTCTGTTAGAAACATACAGCTAATCTGTTTACCCACTACAGCCAGGTATTCCAATTCAAACAATTTTCGAGAATACTAAAATGAAAGAATATTTTGCCAAATACATATGTTGATGTCATCACCTTTAGTGAAACCAACAACTGAGTCCATATTAGTACAACAGGACTATCAAACAGAAAATGAGGGGGTTTTTTTGCATATAACCTGTGATTTCCAGCTGATTTTACTTACTTCAAGGCTCCTGCTCTAGTTTCAGAACAAACAATCTCTATTTAGGCTGCGTATCCTACTCTCCTCGTTCCGCCTCTGCTGCTACTGCTCAGCAAAGTTGTCTCTGCAGCTACACACTGCCCTGAATCCCAGCTGCCTACAGAGCAAACTTCCTCTGGTGGCCTTCCATCTACTGGATTACGTGTGGGTTTGGAGGACATCAACAGTGCAACGCTCCAACTGCAGTGGAACGCAATCAGATGTGAGAAGTTGCACAATGTAGAAACACACACTGAACCTCGACTGGGGTCTTCTGCAGTAAGGAGATGCTGCTGCAGCAGCTCATTTTGAGCTCTCAAGCAGAGGTATTGGCACTATGACAGAACTCCACAAGTCCTCACTTAGCCCTCAGGTTTTCCTTTTGGCAAGATTCCTCAGATCTGCACAGCTTCCTATGCTCCTTCTGCTTGGATTACAATTTATAAAGCCTTGATGCCTTAATGTTCTAATACGTATGCACTACGGATTTCTACTTTTGCAAGGTGTTCTCTTCCCTAGTCCACTGGCACAGGAAAATCATTGCTAAACATTATGAAACAGCTGTCCTTAACTCTTACCAAATAAATACTCTTAAGTACTATTCAGTAAGGAAAATAATACTGTAAATTGTAAATCAAAGGAAATTTTGGGTTGCAAGAGACACTCCAAATTATTACATCCTTTCTGTTTCTAAGAACAGAAATCAAAGAATCAAGATCTTCTTTACAACTGCTTATAGTTAATATTTGCTACTTTATACTCTTTTTCTGCAGCTGGTGTCAAACCACTAGAGAATATAACACTATTTTGTAAAAAGTTAAATTAGAATTACTTACGTGAATGAACCCCGCATATTTTTTGTCTATTTCCACCAACTGCTGGTCAGCTTTATTTCGCATAGAGGGCTCTGGATCTGTGCCCATAGCAATTAAGTATGGCACACACTTGAAAAACAAATGAAATGATTATTCAGAGTCATTGTACCTCCTCTTTCTCAGCCTTTGTTCTCTCACTACACTGTTGTTTTTGTTATATTCTGACTACTGAAGAAACTGGAATAGCTAGCTCTATGCAACTTACTACCTGACTACCTTTTGTAAGCAAAAAGTACCAAATACATGAGACCAACATTCCAAATGATATAAGTTTTGTGAGGTTTCAAGCAATATTTATGTTTCTCTCAAACTCTAAAGTCAATTTACACTACAAAAATTGCCATTAAAAAAAACCCCAAAACCCACCACTTATGATTGAACATGCAGAATGGCTACAGTATAAAAAATAATTACAAAAACATCACGTAAGCAAACGATAATGGGATGATGGCAGTGACTCTGAAATTCCATAGCAACCGGAGGATATGGGCATTCAAGGTGGAGGCAAGCTGACATACTTTCCAGGATAAAGAATCAAATGAAAAAAACCAACCTGAAATCTGTAACAGAAATACGCTCCAATGTATATTTACACATGCTCTTTAGGTACTGGCTGGGCTTTTACATCTTGATCCAAAAATAGCAAATACAGTACTTGGAATCTCACTAGCTAAACAACGTAAAACAAACTTCATAACATGCTTTCTGCAAAGGCTCTTGCTACACTAAAAAACTACCGGAACACAGTTGGAAGAGAAAAACTGGAAATTTATGTAACAAATGCAAAACCTCTGAAATCCTGTGTAACAAATACCTGCATCATAAAAGCCTACTGTACCTGAACAGGATGGATGAGACCCTGGTTTAACGTCAGTGCAATGACATTTAGAGCAAAGTGGCGTACGCTGGACTGGGTATGAAAGAAAGCCTCAAGGACCTGTTTGAGATATAGCTGCATGATGGAACTGCTCATCCCTGAGGAAATGTCACCCATTTCTTTCAGGTCTTCCTGTTTTGCTACTTTTTTCCCTGTAAAAAAGGACAAAAGCAATAGCACACTCACCACAGCATAATCTTTGCCATTATTTGATGCATGCCGATCTTTAAGCTTTACAGTTGTGCCTGTCTTAAAATGGGTTTATGATCTCATAAAATGTAGAACAGTCTGACAGTAAGCATACATGAATAGAACTGAAGAGACATTACTTAATTAAATCCTGTTCCTTAATAAAGGTTTTTTATTTAAAAATTTTCTTATGTTGTACTTACTATTTTCTACCTGCAAATTAACCTTAGAGGGCATTTTTACAAAAAGTATTACTAGCATCATTACAGCAATTATGCATTCCAGGTTGCTTCCAGAATTTATACATCTCGAAAGTAAATAGTAGGTCTATTATGTGTACATACCTATGCACAAAATGAATTTTTGAAAATTATTCTAAGACACTTGGGTACAATATTACTGACCAGATAACAATCTTTAGTGACCCAGTTCACACATACAGTAATTTTATGCAAGAAGGTTAGGTTTTGCATGCCTGCTTAGCACAAAAGAACTCAACACTTACAGTCTCTGTCTGCCTGCTGCATACGTGTATCCTCCTCCTGCAAGTAGGTCTGGAGGTTTTTTAACACCTGTATTTTTAAGTTTACTGAACAGTTCTTATCTGAAAGGATGCTGTTGTACAGAGTCTTCACTTCCTGTTCAAACATTAAACTTGGGTGCTGTATAAATGCAAATCCTAAGGGTGGAAAGAAAGAGGAAATATGCCTTGTTATTATCATCTGGAAATTGTATTTCTGCGTTTTAAGTCTTTCTTCTTAATACAGGTATGAAATCTACCTCCTCCCAACAGCATAGCCTTTTCTAGTCCATACAGTATTTCTCTCCTACATGGACAGCATCCATAGCTTATAAGGAGCTCTGTTAGCCACGACAGCTCTATTAGCCATGACTCTGTCTGATGGATAAGGACGGGGTGCAAACCCAGGGCAGCCACACTAAGAACAGGTACACAGGTCTGGAAGCAAGTCCAGCCTAGGGCCTTCATCTGAATGACTAGGAGCTTTCAGAAAAACAAGGGAGGAACAGTACTAAAAACTACCCATTGTTTTTCTAACACATTTGGAGAAAAGTTATTCAGACGGAGGCAGAGCAAATGTGGAAAAAATGATAAACATCACAAGTACTTAAAAATAAAATGCTAAGTTTAAAAAAACCCCAGCGAACTAAAATTTATACCTCTTGCTGTCATTATTCATATACTTATTAAGGTCTTCTTCTGAAAACTGCTTCAAGCATTCCCAAGACTACATCTGTTGGAAGACACACACTACAGAATTGTTTTTAGCTGCCACCTGACCCTTGTTCAAGGTACGGTTGTTCTTAGTCTGTATTTCATAGAAACTTTTCTAAATTAGTGACAATGTATATCATTTTAGATCATGTATATACGTTTAGAAGTGCTGCTGACAAACTCTTACAGAGTATCATAAAAAACCAGTAATGGGACCATAACATCCCAATTTAAATTACATTTAACTATTTGATTTATTTTAAGACACTTCAAGAAAAGCAGACATTAAATGTATCTTTTATGACTACAGGAAACTAAGATTCCAAATCAACACACAGCAAATATAAGAACGGAAAAGAATGGAGAAAAAATGGAAGCAAATAAAATTATACAAAAGCAATGTATAAAACCAGCTGTAACAAAGGGAAGACCTGACTCAAGTTTTTAAAACTGACTCCATACACACAGAAAAGACACTGTAGGTAAAGTCTGAGTCCAGGGCAAGAGCTCAGCATGTTTAAGATCTCATTTCAGTCAAGAACCAGAGAGAAGCAGGTGAGGAGGAGGGGAGAGAGGTGAAAAAGGATGATGATGGTCTTTGGTATATGCGGTGTAACTGTGCACTCCATACAGGTGTATATTGATGTTTATAAATTGACCACCTCTGTGCAAGTCTAACCCATTTCTTAAGGTTAAATTTAAAAATGAAAAGCACCTGCGTGATTGTGTAACAAACCATAACACTTTTTTACCTTCATTCACTTAAAGGAGTCTAAAACCACCAGTAATCTCAGGGCTATTCTTATTTTTCCATCCCCTGTAAGAGGGGCAGAAATCTTACTTGGTGTAAGAATTTGTCATAGGAGATGAAAAAAGACACTTGATGCATTCTTTTAAGGGCTGCCCTCACACCACTTCTCTTCCTACTTTTGTTTTCACTCTGTTAAGAGCCTTAAGAGGAAGCACTGAACTTGGCTGAGTAAGATACCAGATGTTAGATATTTGCAGGTTTTGCTAAATTTACTAATATAATTTTGCATCCTCAACCTGCCTTGCAAGTACACATCTGTAAGAGAAGTGTAACCATAACCATGGTTATGCTTAATCCCCCAACAACAGGGGCACATCCCAAAGCAAAGGCTAAAACTGTTGAGTGTCCTTACTGAAATGTCACATGAATAATTGGTGATAGGAAAGTACAGACTCTTCACATGATGCCTGCATATAAAAGTTGAATTAGCTTGCAAGTCATTTTCATCTTATTTCTGCACACAATTGTTGAATGGCTTTGACAACTTTGCTCAATCACCAGCCTGTAAGGTGGAATTTTGCACTGTCTACCACACGTCCACACATCCAACAGCTACCTTCAAACTGGAACTAGTACGTGGATGAGATCAAGATATCAATGAAAACAGTTCCCTGAATTTTAATTAAAATAAAGACTGATATGCTTACAGGCAGAGAAAAAAATCTGAAGGTCTACTGACAGCCACCCCTGCTTGCCCTCCTTTCCCCCAAACCGATCACAGTTTAGTCTATAATTTAGAAATATTTTTGGCGACTGCAACATTCTCTACATCCATGAGAAGAGCAATCATGTCTACAGTTAGAAAGACAGCCCTGCAATATTCTGTAGAGGACAATTAAATTGGGCTGGACTACAGTAAGTGTTGTGCACCTTGATGTAATGCCTAGGAAAACTCCAACTAGTCCAGAAAACCATAGCATTGCTCCTCTACAGAAGCAACTCTAAAGCCATTAACCCCACAGAGTTGTCTGAAATAGTTTCTCACAGAATACCAAATCAAGATTCACTCAGAGCCCTCCACATCCTCAGAGCCCTCCCTAGACTGAGTTGAAGCAGGATATCTAAAAGCTACCTAAACAGCAGCAAAAAGAGGCAAATTCTTGCCCACAGATAAAGTAGATAGTGCAAGCTCCCATGCCTGGGAGACAACTTTTTTCAGACTAAGTGATAACCATGAACTGAACTCTTCCAGAAACCACAGCCAGACATGATTCTCTCACATGTAGTTTTTGCAGTTTAGCAGAGGATGGACATGACACAAACCACTCAAAGGCAGTTCATGTACTACTGCAAGTCACTGAAATACCATGCTAATGCTTTCAGATCAGGAATCTATTTAAACATGAAATACATCTAAAATCCTGAAACAAACTCTAATATTTAGACATGACATGATCTCAGTGCCTCATGAAATCGCACCGAGCATCCTCCCACCCCACTGGCATAAACTGCCAGAGTTCCCTGGACTCCTGCAGAATATCTGCTCCTACGCTTAAAATGTTCAATGTTTTTCCAGCACTTTTTCTAGTTGTTCTTTAACCATACCTTGCAGACTGAAAACCAAGATTTATAGTTAGAACCTGCCTGCATGTGGAGAAAAAAAATAACATCTCCATTGCTTTGGAAATCCACTGTACCTTAAGACTTGGTCACACATCAGAAGGCATTCACTGTCAAAAGCATCCACTCTGCTGCAAAAGTATGTAACCAGCAACCCTTCCACAAGTTTTCTATAGCCAGTTCTCAAATAAAAGATGTAGTAAATTTTGATTTTAAACAAATTCCCTTGCCGCTACACAAATATATGAATTCCTAGTGAGAGGCATGGATTTTTGACTATAGCAGAATAATAAAAACTATTAATGTTTCTTACCAAGGCCAATAATGGCTTTTGTCTGTACTTCTTCATCTGAATGCTTTGTAAAATACATCAGCAGCTCAAGAACTTTATCCTTAATGTTAACCTGAGCAAATTAAAACAAAAATAATAGCGATTTGAAGACGAAACAGATGTTATCAATCTCTTATAAAAAGCATAAATACCAAAAAGAAAAGGAGAAACACAGTCTTACTGCATGTCCTTTGCAAAACCATGTATTTAAAACCCAAAATGCTATACTGTATGCATTATGAAAAAATACATAACTTTGAGGAACGAAGAACAATGTGCTTTCAAATTGAAGTGGAGCATTCAATATATCTAAGACATGGCGAGTAAATACAAGTTATTTTACCTTACTGTTCCCCTTAAAATCTTCCTGATCAAAATCAAAATGCCGACACAGTGCTCCAACAGTGAAAAGTGATCTAAGGAGTGCTGGTTTATTGGCAGTAAGTATTGTACTGTTGGGGTCTTCTTGGTGTTGACTTTTTAATTTTGAAAGTGCACCTACAGCAGGAGAAAAGTTTTGATCACAGCATTTAATTGTGACATATCCCTAAGATAAGACTTGTAGCCAAAACTGAAAAGTGACAATTACACATTGTGACTTTACTTACCATAGTATCTATTAAAACAGGCCCACACAAATTTATAGTTCTGGGTGACCTTGTTCACAACAGCCCCAAGACAGCTCACACAATGCTGAACAACCTAGGAATAAGAAAGAACAAATGAATTATATATTTAGAAATTAAAACTGAGATTTTTGTGAAGTTATGTAGAAAACAGCTATGCTTAACTAAAACAAACCATCTAATGGATATAACGTCTATCTCCTACACTGCTCTAAAAACCAAGTATGCTGACTTCTTGTGGCTCAACAGTTATCTTCATAAGGAAGACAGACTTTCTTTAAATCAAAGCCATGTATTTCACAATGTGAAATGGAATAATCTGAATAGCAGCAATTAAAAGCTTACCGTCATGCCATATTTGATGATGAGTTTCATGAGGTCTTCCTCAATAGTGGCAAGAAAGGTCTCACTTGGGTGCTCCATTAGTGGCACTACAAGCTCTAAGATTTTTGCAACATTGCAGATCACCATGAAATCATTCTGAGTCTGAAAAAACAGTATTCATAGCATTTAACATCTCTGACCATGTTACCAGTAAGCTAAGTATAATTAATATGCATTGATAGTCAAAAATCCCAACTCATATAAGATATTTGGTAAAGACCTACAAGAATATTTATACAGTTTACATCTGCTACTAAATTACATATTACTATGAAAGCTAGTTCTGTTTTCTACTGAACTTCTGGGAAAAATAAAATGTATGAGCAAAACTTCATGTCCATCAAGGCTACGCCAGACTTGAAGACTTTTGGTCCTGATAATTTTTTTGAGTCCTACAATAAATCTAGGAACTCTTCCTGACACACGCATACAAGAGAACACACAGAACCTGGAAACAGGTATCAGCAACAAAATTAACTTGTGCTATGACTTTACATGCCTTAAACAAAATAGGTAATAATGTGCCCAAATGTAGAAACTACAATTGAAATTATTACTGGTTTGCATTATCATGATTATGTATGTATTCTAAGTGAGGAATCTGTGGAAAACATTTATCTATTGATACATCCTACTATAAGTTGAGTTGTTTGGTTTTTTTTGGTTGTTTTTTTTTCTTTTTTTACAAATCAAGCTCACTAATCAGAACAGGATAACCCCCAAATGCTACTATCAACCATGTAACATATTCAAGCTGACAGTGGTAATTCTGGAATTCATCTCAACCTGAGTACAAGACCAATGTAACTCACTAAAGGGGTTACAGCTAGGGAACAACCAGATAATCCCTTCCTATACTGTCTGATCAGAGGCAGCTCTAACAGTCTGCTGTAAATGTGCCTAGAGAACGCTCCAGGGCTGAAGCAGGAAAACGCTAGGTTATACCTACAATCTAAGTTGGTAACAGTCTCAAGCCTGCCCTGGGCAGCTGACCTAATGTAATGGATTGCTGCCAGCCACCCATGCTCCTCCTTGAGCCACAGGTGCATGATCCTGCCCAGCTCCTTCTGCCAGATCAGGGGTTCATCACAACCTCCACTGAGCCAACTGTGCTCACCAAAATGGCAGAAAGAGCCACAACGTTTCAGAGGAGGTGGGACACTTAACCAGAGTGGAAGGCTCAGCATTATATTTGTGAGCTAAACTGTCTTACACAGGAATTCAAAAACACTAGAGCTAGGGAAGAGAGAGATGATGAATATAACAGGATGGAGCAGGATATTTTCCTTCTGATACATTTGCTCTATCTTATGGAACCACAGTTTTAGTCTTAAGATTCATATGTTAACTATTAACTCCTTTTAAGACTGCGACTATAAAACAAATGATTTTAAGAGGTTAAAACAGGTTAAAAACTGGGTCATAGTCCTTAAGGCAAAGAAGCAGCACAGGTTTCCATTTCATTTGGCTATAATGAATAGCCTCTATAGTCTCTAATGAATACAGCCTATAATGAATAGCCTCCTGATGGAGGGCGAGGAACAGCATCTTAGAAGCTACAGAGATCATCAAAAGGACTGGTGTCTTCAGAAGCCATGATACCCATGAAATAAACCCACAATTTTAATTTTTCTTCTCCTACCTTCAATTTCATCAAGTATACAATATAGCCCTTCATTTCCATATTTAATTATCGGGGGGGGGGGGGAACTTACACTACATTTAGTGGTCAGGTATGGCTGCATTGTCATGGCATGTTTGACCATTAGCTGGGGCCTGATTTTGCTGAATAAGAACAAAGTGGTTATGCAAGCAACCAAGCGACCAGAATTCACACCTTTGTTGTCAGAATCTGAAAAAAACATAGAAAATACAAAAAGGATATTAAGTCCAAGTGATGTTGGAACAATGAAAAACATATGGCTTAAACATCATATGAATCTCTTTCATTACATGTCATAGAATCATAGACTCATAGAATCATTCAGGTTGGAAGAGACCCTTGGGATCATCGAGTCCAACCATCTACCCTACTCTACAAAGTCCTCCTCTATACCATATCCCTCGGTACCCCATCTAAACATTCCTTAAACACATCCAGGGACGGTGACTCAACCACCTCCCTGGGCAGCCTATTCCGATGCCCGACCACTCTCTCTGTGAAAAATTCCTTCCTAATGTTCAGTCTAAACCTACCCTGTTGGAGCTTGAAGCCATTCCCTCTTGTTCTGTCATTAATTACCTGTGAGAAGAGACCAGCACCAACCTCTCTACAGTGTCCTTTCAAGTAGTTGTAGAGAGTGATGAGGTCTCCCCTCAGTCTCCTCTTCCTCATACTGAACAGCCCCAGCTCCTTCAGCCACTCTTCATATGATTTGTCTTCCAGGCCCTTCACTAGTTTCGTTGCCCTCCTCTGCACTCGCTCCAGCACCTCGATATCTCTCTTGTATTGAGGTGCCCAGAACTGGACACAACATCGAGGTGTGGCCTCACCAGTGCCAAGTACAGGGGCATAATCACCTCCCTACTTCTGCTGGTCACGGTATTTCTAATACAAGCCAGGATGCCGTTGGCTTTCTTGGCCACCTGGGCACACTGCCGGCTCATATTCAGCCGTTTGTCAACTAGAACCCCCAGGTCTCTTTCCTCCAGGCAGCTCTCCAGCCACACTTCCCCCAGCCTGTAGCGCTGCATGGGGTTATTGTGGCCCAAGTGCAGGACCTTGCACTTGGCCTTGTTGAAACTCATGCCATTGATATTGGCCCAGTGATCCAACCTATCTAGGTCCCTCTGTAGGGCTTCCCTATCCTCCTGGGAATCAACATCCCTGCTTAACTTGGTGTCATCTGTGAACTTGCTGATGATACACCCTATGTCCTTATTGAGATCGTCAATAAAGACGTTAAATGGTCCTAACACTGAGGCACACCACTTGTGACCGGCCGCCAGCTGGATTTCAATCCATTGAGCACCACTCTTTGGGACCTCCCAGTCAGCCAGTGCTTGATCCAGCAGGTCATACGCTCGTCCAGGCCGTGTGACGCCAGTTTTTCCACCAGATTTGTATGGGGGACAGTGTCGAATACTTTTTGAAAATCTAGGTATACAATATCAACAGCCTTTCCCTCATCCAGTAATCGGGTCATCTTGTCATAGAAGCAGATCAGGCTTGTCTGGCAGGACCTGCCTTCCATAAACCCATGCTGACTAGGCCTGATCCCCTGGTTGCCCATTATGTGGGTTTTGATGGCATTCAAGATGACCTGCTCCATGTCTTTCAAGATCAATACAAAATATTCTTATTAGATTAGTGATGAGAATAGTATGTGTTAATATTTGCATGTGATCACAAACTATGTGAAAGAAGAAGCAAAGATGCTTCAAAGACATCACTAGTTTTTAAACTACTTACTGTACAGAGAACACTGGCCCAGTCAATGAATACTATTATAACTGTAAAACATACTAATGCAAATATAACTTGCCACGTTTGTTCTGGTTTTAGTGATCTAAAAGTTTGAACAAGTTATTTTAAAAAAGTAGTTCTGTTACTGTGGTCAGTTAATGAAAATCAAGGAAGCTTCACTATTATTATTATAAAGAGCTCAAAAGTTCATACTGAACTTAAAAGCACTGATACATTACCATCAGTTTTGTAACAGTAATTCTGTAACAGTAATTTTTTACAATAGTAATTTGAACAACCACTGTTACAGTATCATCCACAATTCAAAGGAGTTTAGCTACTGTGTTGTAAATAATATTACCTGATAAAGATTCTTCATATTTAAGAATGTGCTCAACCAGATTGTCAACAAGTTGAGTACAGGCTTTCTTCACAGGTTTATATGAGGCATCCTCTTCTGACTTCAACAGCTGTAGCAGATGAAATAGAAAAGTTTTTAGTATTAAGAGTGCATTCACTTATATTGGATACATATGGCTTATAACAGTTACTACAGATAGGCAAGGATATTACGCAAGGATACTGCATTATAAAAGTATTTATCTAACTTCTCCATTAAAGTTGCATGGTGAAGAAAAAAAATTAAAGGAAGTAAAAAATCAAACCAAAATGCAAGAGATAAAAATGAACTGCAATAAAAAACCAGAAAAATTCCATTGATTTTTGCATTGCAATGAATGCTAACTTCGTGCATCAAGCAGAAAACAGTAACGTAGTCATCCTTGCAAAATTCAAAAGGAATGATGTTTTTGACATTAAGCAAAATATATCAAATGAAGATGAAACATGGTTTTATGAGCATTATATTCAATTAACCTTCTTCCATATGATTTCAGGTACTGAAATTGTGTCTACAAAGATCCTTTAAGAAGGATTGAGACCATACTATAGCATTTTCTTCAGTGCAGGTATTAGGAGGCTCTGGTTTACTTGGCTACCTACTTTCATGGCACTCAGGCTACAGAAAAATCAAAAAGGTTTTTTTGCTTGAAAATTAACCAGTGTATACAAGACGTAGAGGAGAATGATTACACAGGCTAAGAGATATAAACAAAGCAAGCTCAATTCTTAGAAAAATCAGATTAAAATATAATGTGGAAGATTCACTGCTTCTATAAACTGTCTAACTGTGGGAACATAAGGGAAGATTGGCAAGGAGGATTGTAAGGACGCTCAAGGGGCTCGCACCTGGGGTGCTGGAAAACACATCTATCATGTTAATTGCTGTTTGGTCTCAAGTCTGTGAGCAGAACATCCGCACTGAGATAACGTACACCTGTGATGGACTCAGGGACACCTTATCTCGCAGCTTGAGGTTCCTGCCCTGTTGTTTGGAGAAGATCAAAGCACAAGGGGGAGGACTATGCCTGCTGGAACTCTTGAAAAACCAGCTAAGCCAGGAGGTAGGCCCCCCTTTCGGTTCCCTGGCTGCTGAGGACTCTGGCGAATAAGGACTCTGATGGACAAGGACTCTTGCTGGTTTTGCGGTCCCTGTGTCCCCCCTGCTTGCCTGCCTCTGCCCGGGTGCTGCTTCAGAGTTCCCGGATCCATGAGGTATTGACATTAAATTGTTCTTTGCCCTTAATCCGTGGCTTTGTGGTTGTTCCTGCGTCCTGCCTGCATCGGCTCACACACTAACAAATACACTGGATGTGAAAATACACTTATCTACCACTTAAAAAAAATAATCTATATTGAACTAGATCCCTCATTTCAGAATTAAGTATCTTAGTTGTGAACTTCATGTTATGTCACTCATTATTGAAGAGACCATGACATTAAAACCAAACAAACTAAACCTCTCCCAAAACCAAGAAGTGAAGTATTTTTAAAACAAATCATATGGAAAGGTAGAAACTAATAGAGAAAATTGCACCAACGAAGATTAAAAAAAAGTTCAGATGTTTAAAGGGCATGAATTTTATTTGTCTACCAAAAAGGACTGCTCTTGTAGTCACCCTTCAATGTGTTTAATACCAAAAGAAATGTTAGAATTTAATGATTGTACCATACATTAAAAATTCGTGACTCACATTTTGAAGAAGCTGTTCAAACCAATCATACCCTGTATCTCTGCAAGCTGCAACCTAGAAGTATTTTTGAGAATAAGCAGGTTAATAAAAAAGGCACCTGAAGAAAAATCACTTTAATGCACATGTCCTCTTAAGAGACCAGTAAACATGCATAGCTATATTTTCATATGCATTCAGCACAGCAACTTTCTATCTTTGGAGATCAGAAACTATCTTCTCGATTTGAAAAAGTAGTTCTCACCATTTAAGTGACTCTGGAATTTGTATTTCATGTAACACAGGCCTACACACTTTATTGTAGATTGCTGGCTCTGTGTAAACCAAATTTTGGGTCTGTAGAACATTTTACACAGATCAAAGCTAAAACACAAGCCTGACATATTAAAAATGAACATGTGTGTATATATGTGTATATACATATTTTTATATAAACAAACCAAGCCTTCAATGGTATCATATGTCAGGAAGAGCTCACAGGTGCTCCAAAGTAAAATTGGCAGGAGAACTGATAGTTAAACTGAAGTCAAATTGACTGACTTCTCAGTCTGGAAAAATGCACATTAGACTACCATTTTGTGAAAATACTGAAAAGTAGAATGAAATTCGAACCCAGAATTGTAAGTAGTGAAGTGAGTACTCTTATTTGATATTTGTATCTTGGTATAATTGAGATTAAAACACTGTATCAGCACAGATGTTTTACACAATACATTTTCACCAAAAATTAAAGCCTTTTATTTGAAACAGGTTTTGTTATTTTGGAGACACACTATTTAATTCTCAGCTTCTAAAAAGTAGATAAAATTCTGCAGGTAGTAGTTTACCCTGCGTGAGAACATAACCCTGTATTTGTTAAAACAGTTTATTAACCTTTCAAAACAAATGTTGTCAATTGTTAGAGGAAGATTTTCTTTTAAGAGACAACTTTTTAGTTAGGTTCAACTATATGCTGCTCTTCACATTTCGGGGAAAATGATAAGTATAATAGAAATTTGTTGTGTTCTAACAGAACAAATATTTTATACAACCTGAATACAGCATGGTCCCAGTAATCATTACCAGCTGATAAGTGAGCATTTAAAGTTTCCTACAGCTTGTTCCATCAGATGAATAATTCTGGCATACATTCAATGCCAGGAGATATAATAAGAGAACCATCTGACAATTAAATTACTGTATTCTAAAAACTATAGACAGTATTTCAAAGATACTAAAAACAATATTCCAAATTCCAAATATTCCAAAATCCAAATTTGTTTAACATACCACATCAGTGATGTTTAATATTTTCCTTGTCATTGCCTCTTTGTCATGGTGTGGAGTTGGAGTAAACCAGAGCTTCTGGAATGTCTCATTTACTAATTTCTGTAGGAAAAAGTAGTATTAGCAGAAATAAATAAAATTCTCTTGGCACACAGGTATTATTTTTAATACATCCATACAATAGATTTGTTGATGATACATGCCATTTCATAAGGAATTATTCAACCTAAGTGAGGCTTTTGTAGGAAATGTTATCTGAGACAGACCCAGATCTACTATTACAGACATTACACTGACTGCTAAAAGCAAGCTTCAGCAAAGTGATCACTGGGAACTGCTACAGAAAATGGAATTACCACCTTCCTGCATTAATTTGCACTACGATTTCTATAGCAAAATCAGCAACAATTGTAGGTTTTTTTGGAGTTTGCCAAACAGCTGTGACAAGGTGGGCAAGTGAGAGAAGTCAAGTCTCCCTACCCAAACATAGGAAGTACATTCCCTTCCAATGTTGTTGTATGGAGGAAAAAAAATGGAATAGAATGAAAGTGAATACTATTATTCCCAAATTACTCATATGGCATATGATTGTAAGAAGCTCTCCTCATTCACAGAAACATAACAAAATACATTGAAGACAATGCTTCCTTTTTTCTGATGTTGTTAGAAAGGCAAAGGAATGGAGGAGAGACAAGGTCATCCTCCTTTCCCAGCAGCACCTTGGATCCAGCTGTTCATCTACTTCTTGATTAACAGTCTTCTCATAAAGCCACTTGGCATTAACGTATCTCAAGTGGTAAAAATATATGCTGCAGCTTTAAAGTTGCAGATTCCAAATTGCACTGAGAGTGTGATATGAAATTATTACATGTGTTTTCTTAATTATGCAGCAATGTTAAAATTATTTTACCAAATCAAACAAAACCATCGTTGTCAGGTTTATGATTTAACACATAATCTTAGTTCTGTGCCCTTCTGCATATGCCTTGCACAAAGAGTAGAGTAACATTTTAAGGGGAAAGACTGATTCCCAATCCAGTGAACATTCAGAATTAATGGAAAATTAGCACAGATGAACAGTTCATATGCAAAACTTACAAATCTGGCGTATACTAATGTCAAGAACTGAATTTTGACTTGAATTTTTTTTTTGTTTGCAGAAAGAAGTCTTATATGCCAATTTTACTTGTTAGAAAAGTACCAGAGACAACATTTAAAGGAAGACTAAAAACTTCTAGAAAATACCTTTTTAACATATTTTGATTGTCAGCACAAACTTCAAGAAAATAAAAGAAAGAAATACAAGCCAGAGAGCATTTCTGAAAGCTAACATATTTGCTTTCAAAAATCAGTACTGAACAAAAGTCATAAATATTACAAAGTAGCAGTACAATACTTTTAAAATTTTTTTTGGTGAAAACATAGAAACACTAAAATAATGATAATTAAAATTCTGAAGGGTATGTTTCATTCTACCTTAATGCCTTCTTCGTCATTGACTCTCCGAATCATTTTCACACACATCTCTGTTATTTTGGGAAATGTTGGTTGTTCAATGCAGATATCCCTAAGTATCTTTATGACTCTTTTTCTGACACTGATACCAGTATCCTGTGAAAAGAAGAAAATTATACTCTTGAAAACAAATCAGAAATATGAATTAATTTGTGTATTATATGAGTTAATATTTGACTGCAGTAAATCTGGCTTGCAAAATTTATTTAGAAAAGGCAGTTCAAATATTCTAGATCATATTTACACAGAAGGTCAGCATAATTTGTACCACTTTATTTGCAACAATTCTAAAGATTCTGGCTGAGTTCTCTAAATGCTGAAACACTTTCTCCATTTATACCCTCCCATCTAAGAGCTCATGATGTTGCAAATGTATAATTCCACTTCTTAATTCAAAAGCTCACAAGCTAGATGTGATGATACTTCAGCTACTTTGCTGGAACATACAAGATTCATTGTAGATCTGGAATGTACTACGTCAAGACTTTGGGTAAAGCTTATGGATAAGATACAGGCAACAAATCTTATCCATTTTCCTAGGCTTTGTCTAAGCAGATGGATGAAGAGCTTCAGATTACCTTATTCAAAACCTGTTGAATCTGAAAGTCAGGATGAACTGTTTTATGCATGCTCATGTGCACATGAAGCTACTTATCTCCAAAACCCTTCATAAACATGTTTTATCACATAGCTATAGCAAACGAGTAGTATTTGACTAAAAACCTGACATGGTAGTGTTAAAAGGTAGTGTTAAATTAACAGTTAAATTACAGTTAAATTAACATTGTGTTTTATCTGAATGTGCAGACAAAAGCCACTTTTTGTACAGAAACCGTACTGCCTTACTAATGGAATCAAAGGGAATAAAATTGTGCTTCTGATGCAGTACGACTTTCTATATATGTTTACCTTTTGATGCAATGAAGCCTCACTGGAAACAAGTTGCATTTTACAGATTTGGTCTAAAACCATGGTACTTCCCGTTAAAGTAGTAAGAGATAATTTACTCTTGGGATCACCATTCTGTATTATTAAACATATAAACCCAGCTGAATACAAGTTTTCCAATGCCACTTATTTTATCATAAATACCACATGTCACCATACCAATATTCTTTCAATCAGCATGTCATAATACTGCTCAGCGAGTTGAGGACGACAGAGCACAAATCGGCCAAGCAGCTCCACAGCTGCTTCTCGTACACTAGTGGAGTTATCCATTAACCGTCCGTGAACACCTCGTTGCATATCCAGCTAAAAAGAACAAGTGAAACAGATTCAAAATAAGAAATGCAGATGTATTTTAAGTGTGATAGAAGAATGCATGTGCATGATGGGTACTTCGTTTTTTACCCTGGCTAGAATACTGGGGTCTACGGCAACCACCTCAGACAAACACTTCATGGCTTTTGTTCGAACAGCAATTGCATTTTCACCAAGTACACGCAGAATCTAGTAAAAGAACAAAACCAAAGATTCAATTGGTTCGGGAAGGTAGCAAACAACGTTTAACAGGCAGAAATACAGCAGAACAACATGCAAACAACTTAACTAAAATAAGAATAGCCGTCTATTTAAAATTGAATACATCTTCTCAGACAGCAAAAAGGTGCATCCAAGTGATGTTCCATGGCACTGATAACTGAGGACGGATATTTACTAGGACTTGCTACATCTGTAATACTGGTCCAAACGGGACTTACACAGGGCCTGTATGTTCACTTTGAGTCCCTTCACTTTAAACTCTACTTTTATCAATTCAGTTGTGGCTTTCACCATGGTTGTATTAACAGGAGAGCTGGATTTGGGCACTAGAATTTTAAGAATGGCTCTGTACACAGATCATTATAAGCAACACAACCTAAAGTACTACTGGAGTTTAAACATGTCACCGTGCCAATGTGTTAGTGCTCTTCTCCCAGAAAAACCAAAGAAACAACATGGGCCAAACAACAGCTTCCAAGTGACACTAACATGCACTGCAAGAAACTGATCAAGTTGCCTTGTATTTTCAAATCAAATTAAGCTCAACTTCATGAGTTAATATTACCAAATCAGCATGCACCTTACAGAAACTGTGAAAATGATTTCAACATTTTGTAATTACCCTCTTACACTGTACATCTAATTATAAAGATTTTTCCATACACATATATGCCCAAATAAAATAATCTACGTACAATATAACATATGAAATGCATGCATGAAAAAGAAACATAATCACTTATGTCATCAATACAGAATACGAAAGCAGATGGTGCTATCATGGCCTGCTCAAGAATGAACAGATATTGCACACTACCACAAAAGTGTTTGGAATTGGAAACCAACTGTGTTTCACTGTACTAAGACTTCCAGCACAGTTTACCTGTGTCAAATAAATATCGAAGCTCTGGGCAAACGGCCTCATAGAGGCCAAGTAGCGAACAATCAAACATGCATCTTCATAGTCCACAGTATCAGAATTCATCCTGCAACAAATTCCATGTGTTGATTAGGACATGTCTATCAAAAATTATTTACAACATAAAATTCATGGCTAATAAAGAAATAAGTGATACTGAAACCTACTTTAATGTACTGAACTGAGACGGAGCAGTTTTAATGATGCTGCGAAGAAACTTTTTGCGACTTTCCGCTCTATGCATGATTTGTCCTGTGGTCTCAACATCCTTAGCGTGATGAGCTCCTTCAGACGAATCCTCATCCTTCTGAGATTTAATTGCTTTCTCTGTCTCCATAGTTGTATCACGGAACCACTGAGCTATGTAAAACTTCCGAGAAAACTGGAGAAATATAGCAGGATGCACAGAAAAAAAAAAAGGAACAGATACAGAAAAGGAAAATTAACAGATTTACAATGAGATTAAGTGAATGTAATGCATCAACATTATTTTGGCAAACACAATCGACAGTATTTGTTAGGGCAACAATTTAACTGAAGCACTACTACACATAACCAAAAATAATCTTCCTCAGTACATGTTTATATAACACTTGACATTAGAAAGCTGAAATTTACCACTAATGATGCATCGGTTTCTGTGTTCTCATCCAGATAATCTAGCAAAGCCTTTTGCAGCTGTTGGATTTCATCTTCTCCTCCTGAAGCCTGTCAGAAGTAGAAAGATAGTTATAAAACAGAATACTGCACAGTGGTAATTATCACCTGAAAATCTGAAAATCCACTGAAATAAGTTGTTTTGATAATTGGAGAATATTACCTGTTTTTTTAACCAATTACTTGTAAACTGCATAGAGATTGAAACAAGCATCCATAGAGAGAAAGTGCAGCAAGTTTGCCCAATCTAGGAAAGAACTAACAAAGGTTGTTCCCAAACACCCCTGAAACTCCAGCACTGAAGAAACATGCTCTCTGAGATTCAACAAATTTTCTGTCAGTCAAAAAACTTGAGAACAAACACATCTTATAAAAAATGTCACCTACTGCATAAAGTCTATCTATAAAACAGGCTAATATTCATTTTCCTGTGAAGCACTTTTAAGATGCATAAAAACCATTACATTTGAAATATTGATCTGAAAACTACTGCTGAAGACTACGTAACACATTTATAGTATCTAAGCTGTATGAATGCTACAAAGAGAATATTTTTTTTTCCAATAGGCTACTTAACAGGAACTATGTGTATTTCTATATGTATTCATGGGGGACAGGGAAGAGAGCAGCCCTGGTGAGAAGGACTTCAGGATATCAGTGATGAAAAGCTGGACATGAGCCAGCAATGTCCACTTGCAGACCAGAGAGCAAACTGCATCCTGGGCTGCTGCATCAGAAGAGGCATGGCCAGCAGGTAATAGGAGATGACTCTGCTCCTCTACTCCATGCTGGTGAGATTCCACCTGGAGTACTGTGTGCAGCTCTAGGGCCCCCAACATAAGAAGGACATGGTCCTGCTAGAGCGTCTCCAGAGGAAGGCCCCAAAGCCAATCAGAGGGATGGAACACCTCTCCTATGAGAAAAGACTGACAGAGTTGGTGGTGCTCAATCTGGTGAAGAGAAGGCTCCTGGGAGACCTTATCCTGCTAGAGCGTCTCCAGAGGAAGGCCCCAAAGCCAATCAGAGGGATGGAACACCTCTCCTATGAGAAAAGACTGACAGAGTTGGTGGTGCTCAATCTGGTGAAGAGAAGGCTCCTGGGAGACCTTATTGTGGCCTTTCAGTACTTAAAGGGGCCTTATAACAAAGATGGGGACACGCTTTTTGGTAGCGCCTAATAGGATAAGGAGTAACGTTTTAAACTAAAATAAGGTAGATTTAGATCAGATATTAGGAAGAAATTCTTTGCTGTGAGGGTGGTGAGACACTGCCCATTGAGGTGGTGGATGCTCCGTCCCTGGAAACTTTCAAGGTCAGGTTGGATGGGGCTCTGAGCAACCTGATCTAGTTGATGGCCCTGCTTATTGCAAGGGGGGTTGGACCAGAGGACCTTTAGAGGTCCCTTCTAACCCAAACTCTTATATGATTCTACATATATCCTGATCTCTTAAATAGTTCCAGCCTACGGAAATTGAACAACGATCTTGCATATAACCATGAGACAATGTATGTCTCCCTATATTCAGGTTATACTGAATAAATCAGTATCAATGTACTTGTGCATGAGTCAGAAACTGACTTTCTCAACATCTACTAGATAGCATAAAACTGAACCCATAAACCATCCTTTTTTCCTTTATACTGAAATGTAGTACTGCTGATGTTACAGCAGACAAAAGGACTAATTTTTTTTTCAAAACGAATGAGTTCAAGAGTTCAAAAGAAGTCTACAATGCACACAATACTGGTATAGGTTGATTAATATACACCCGGCACCCTAATATATGTGCAAATTGTGATTTGAAATTCCAGTCTTCAAGCAATGTTAAATTCTGTGGATAACTGGCTGAATAAAAAGGCTGCTTGGTGAACCTTACCTACCTACCTATTTTCAAACAAGAAAAAACCCAGAACAAACAAATCCAAATTGTGAAACCCACAACAAACATATCCAATATTGATAATGAAAGTAGAACAATAATTTCTGGCTTACAGTTCTTCAGCAATAAAACTTATAACTGTCTTGACCCTGTATGAACATCACAGATTGAGAATCCTGTCACAAATACAGATCATAATATAGCTCCCAAACATCAGCAAGTGGAAAAAGGTAGTTACAAGTCCAGAACATCAGTATATCAAGAGATAAACTAAGAAAAAGCATGCACAAGTGTTCAGATCAACTTGACAATCTGAGAGATTTCTACAAAGAAAATCTACTGTTTAAAAATGTCAAAACAGAACAGATTTTCTCCTAAATCTACTTCTTTGGGTCATGAGTCCAAACCACAGTAGACAGAGTTATACATATTCATCAATCGTTGCAAAATATCCTAGTAATGGTATCAGAGGGTTAAGAGGAAATATCCAACAGAGTCTAAATATTCAACTCAGCAGGAAAGAAAAATCTACAGAGCTGTAAGTTCACTTCTGAATGGAAATAATAATTTAAGTTTCTGACGACCAAGTATCAACTCTGTCTATCAATGGATCTTCCTCTCTTGCCATTTGAACAGCTAAGGAAAGCTTAGCTGTCATGTCCCAGTTTCCCAGTATTGATTTGTTCTTAGGTTACAATTATAAACAACCCTGACTGATGGTACTGTATAGTACACACCTACCACAATGTATGGATGGTACAGTCTACCATCACATGCTAAGCTTCCCAAGTAACTGAAAAAATGCTTTTAACAATCATTTGCCCGCAGCAATTTTATTTTCTGCGGATGCCAATGCCTAGTTACTGCATGGTCCTGTAAAACCCTAAAAGAAACAGAAAAATTCAGGTCACTGCTCGAGTATGTATCTTTCTAGAATATCTTTCAACACTAGTATAACTTAGAACTCAATGATCTTTAAGGTCCCTTCCAACTCTAACCATTCTATGGTTCTATGAACTTCTAGAGATAATGAAAGAAAAAAGGATTCTTCCAGAGTATTTCCCCATGAAGTCTAATGTAAAATTGTCAGAATTGCTGCCAACAGGAGAGAATTGTAACCCCATAGCATATACAAGTATAAATTATATTAAGCCACTAACATAAAGATTTGTTGTAGAATATTCTAATTGACAAATGTTATGGGAATTATCAGCCATATAAAGGAATAGATGAATTTTGATTCTTTATTTGAATGCCTGTAAAGTGCAGAAGTTTTTCCTTCAACATAAATCCGTAACAGTCATTATAAAGTACATATAATAGATCTGGTGTCTTTTCAGGTAACTGAAAGGGAAATGAACTTGATACAAATACTCAACTTTAGATCATTGTGAGAACAGTTAGTAGTTCAGAAAGAAACGTGTAACATCCATAAGAAATGTGCACGGCCACATTTTTAAAGGGACACATAAGATCTGAGATTTTCTCATACTGCGCACTGTATAGAGCCCAAATGCATATATTACTTTGATAAGTGTTGCCACCTTTACAGATTTGGAGCAGCATTATCAGAAATGCAAATCTGCACTCTCTAATGAAAGACACATGCAAGTCCGGCTTTTTTTTTTTTTTTTTAATTTAAAAAAAGATGACCAATACCAGCTACATCACATAAAAACTAACCTTACAGGCCTAACAGTTTAACTCTCTAAACCTGTATGAATGCCAAAAGCTCAGTTACCACTTTGTGACAGCAAATGCAAGTACATACGTACTTTTAAGGCCTCTTAAGATAGAATCCAACTGTTGCTCTATTATTTCCTCTGTATTGTCACAAGAAAACCGGCTTAACCACCATAATTAACCACTTCATCTGACAACTACAGAGATGGTGCAAGGAAGACATACGCTAACAAATAAGATACTTATAAATTGAGTATATTTGGTTCAGAAATCTGAAAAACAAAGACTGATTCTCCTCAACACCGGTTTTTCAAACATCTTTAAAATTTTCAGGTATTTGAATGGATACATCTCAATCCAGCTAGCATGGGATCTCTCACACACCTGTTTGACGATTCTGGCTATAGATCCTTGATCCATTTTGCTAGTGACTGCATCTTTCCTCAGTCTTGCAGCTACAGTTCCAAGATAGTCAAGTGATGCAACTCTTAATGCCATTTCTGTAGATTTGTTACTGAACTGGTGAACCTAAGAAACCAAAATAAACTGTTAAAACCAAGTATTTATTTATGCAACTGAGATTCTTCCCACATCAGATCGCTTGACCTTATTAAAAATACCAACTAACTTCCATCCTGCATAAAATTATGTAGTATATTATTACACCACAGATATACTACCTATGTTACATTAATGTTTCTTCCTTTATTGGGTCTATCTCTCTAGCACAGAACAGGTATATTTGTAAAGGAGTAGTCCAGAGAATATATTTAACATGAATAATTACACATATTAGTCTAACTTTACTCCAAATGGATATCTACACTTCTTACATGCTATACAATGGCATTTTTTCGTCTTGAAAATAGCTGACTAGTGGAAGTGGACTTCCATGAGAAACTGTGTATATGTGATCTTAAACAAGTTCCATACCAATGATCCTCTAACCCAAATTTTATTTTCTATGTATTACGTAGGAGTGGCACACGTGAGACAATCCTTAATGCTGTACGTGTGTCAACAATCAGAAAGCATCCCTGGGGTAGTTTCAGCTGAAATAAACAAGTCTTCATTGTAATAAGAAATAAATTAATATAACTGTTAAAAACAAGAATCTCTTACCAATAGCCTTCCTAATAAGCTAAGTAGCAACTCTGCAGCTGGCCATTCTGGTTTATTGACTGTGGAAAGCAGATCCTGAATGAAGTTCTCAAACAGTGGCCTGTAATCTTCTTCGCCTTGTTTACTGCCACACCTGTTCAAAATAAAATGCATTCTTTTAAGCAAATTTAAAAGCCATTTAAGGTTTTTTTCTGATGTAACAGAAGTAATCCTATGTTCAATCAGAAAAAAATTTTACGTAATTCTAAAAAAAATCTGAAATATTAACAGAAAAGTTGTTTTATTCATTTACAGAGAAATAGTTTAAACAGTTATCACTCCAAGTTGCACCACAAGTAAAGCAGCTAACCCACAATAGCAGAATTGTGTTTCTAAGATTTTTTTATTTATTGCTTTGAGTTAAAGTCTGCATTAACTTGGATGGGCAAAGCAAGTAACATTCCAAAGATGAAGCTGGAGGGGGGTACTTGGGAGGTGTTATGTCTATGTTCCTTAAGCTTGGTTCTGTCATTATTTGACAATGATAAAACATCTCATTATCATGCTCCAGTAGGGTTAAAATCAGAACGTAAAAAAATGAAATTATAACATACCTGTGAGTGTTTCACTTCTATGTGGCATCTCTAACTTTAATGATACCAGAAGTATGTATAAAAATTGCTAGATGCCTATTAAATAGCTTTTCAGCTTAAGAGTAGAAATTAACACGATAAAAAACTCAGGACTTACTCTTAGAAATCCTTTGGTTGTTCAGATGGAATATTTTTCCCCCCCCGTTGAACTACTGACATTTCTAGCTTTAGCTAAATAGAAGTAATTTTGGATTTTTTTATCTTTGTCATTCTGATGATCAAATGAACATGGTTTTGCCACTTAAGTATTTACTCAGTCTTCTCTTCCAGACTTTAGATGAGTAAACATATCCCTACAAAAGGATCCTACATGAACTATCAAACAGATTCTTAGACATATAAAACTCTGCAGAATTTCTGCTCCGTAACATTTGCTTAGGGATTTATAGCAAAGTATATTGTTACAAATAACTTACGGAGTAGGTATTTAGCATTGCAAAATGGTTAGGTTTGTCTTAAAGTATGATAAACTTTATTTGTAGTTTGTTTCATCAATACGCTAAAGAATGCAACAGTACTTACTTCTTAAGGAAAATAGAAAGGAAGTTTTGTGCTGTTCTCATGGCTGTTTCATATGAGTTAGTAATAAGCACATCTTGATCCACCTAAAAATAACAAGGTATATTTTTCTATTATTTTAGCATACGGAGAAATATCAGCATGTCTCATGCATAAAGTAATTACAGCAGACATAAAACTACAATGTCTGATTATTAGAGCACCATAACAAAATAATATATCTACAAACACACTGCACAAAAAAATGGATTACGGATTTTCAAAAAATATCTTACTTTCTTGTTTGATTCCTCTTCTGCATTAGAATCTTTTTCTGCTGATGGTAAGTGCACCACACACTGAATAAGCTGCAGAACTAGTGCTGTTACCATCTGAATATACATAGGCTCTCCATCAGTGTCACTGCTGTTTAACCTGTTAACAAGAAAAGACAGCATTAACATGAAAACTAAACAAAAAAGACAAACAAACCAAAAACTTCCACCCCTAAATAATGTCTTCCTAAAATTATTACCAGACCTGGTAATCTGTGTTCTAGACAATTATCTAATCATTTGCTTTACTCAGTATAAGATTTGTTCTAACAAAACCAGTAAATATTACGCTCAGGCAGAAGAGAAGAACTGAAACAGCCCACAGATGGGCTATCAGAGTATCTGTGAAGGTCAGCAGCTGAGAAATCTACAGGAATATCTAATAAATCAAAAACCTACATTCTAAGGCACTTACTGATAGGCTTATTATGTAGAATGCCATATCCATTTCCAACACAACACACACACAAAAATACACCGTTGCCCTATTAATTTATTACTTATATATTATTTAATGTATGTGAAATGTGCAGGACTTTTAAACAACGCAAAATAGTGACCATGACCTGGATTGACTTCTACAAAAGTTACATCTGTGGTAATCTGAGGTACCATAACAGACTATGACCGTCAGACACAACAGTGTCTAAATTGGTAAAATCAGTATGAATACAGACCTATGTTTCTCCAATGATAGAACCTGAGAAATAGTACAGCGTTTACTAGCCACGCACACATCACCACCACCTCGTGCTACCCTTAACAATATGAAATAACAATCCCTAACATCATTCTCCCCAAATTATCAAAACACTAACTGGGCACAAAACAGATTGTAATTATTATCTTTATGAAGTTATCTTTGACTACTTTTAGAGAGATAAACTTTTCAACTTTTTTGTAAGTTGTACTCTTTATGACTGCAGCCACAATTAGAGAATACCCCTCAACAGACCAGAGCTAGGACTCTACAGTCAAAGAGTGCAGTCATTGTGCCCTTGAAATGGTGACATCCTTCTGGTACGGGTCCTAATTCAAAGAGTTACCACCTTCCACCTTGCTAGATCTCTCTGATTTCTATAACCAAACCAATAGGAAATACTAGGAAAAAGTAGTTAAGTTAACATTAAGGATGCTGAATTCAACTTCAAAGTTTGAGTGAATTTATCTTCCTGGATATTTCCTGTTCATCTGCCCTGATTCAGATAAAATATTGAAGTGACAATTTGTCTGTCTCTGGGAGCAAGATGTATGCAAGCAAGGAGCAAAATCAACAACACCAGCAAAAGTTTTAGGATAATTTAAAGTGTCCCAACCTCAATTTTAACTGAAATCTGGTTCAGGTCTGATTCTTTATCACATTGAATCTGAATATATACTATTATTCTGAAGATGCACTGAAATCCTGCTGAAGTGCTTAAAAGACAGCTAACATGAACAGAGTTATTCCTACATGAAACTCGTTCAAAGGGATATTGGATTGATTTCCCTCTTGGAAAGAGTGCTCCGAGTGTGCCCTCAAAGAAATCCAGCCAGAATCTTCCTATTAAGCTTTAGCAATGAAGAAATTATGCAACCGCATACAAACAAAACTAAAGAATTTGCCAACCAAAAACTCTGATGCACACTACAATCACACTCATTTACCTCCTTAGTGAGACAGATAGTAAGATATTTCAAGTATTTTTGTAAGCAGGCACAAATAAGATGAAGTAAGAAACAATGATTATTACAAGATACTTGTCAAGCAATTCTGCTCACATTGTTTTGAAATCTGAACCTCTAATAAAGAGCACCTTGTGGAGTCACAGATTTTTAAAGTAGTTAATACTAAAGCCAAAAATTCTACATTTACAAAACTGCAAATGCTGCTGTCTACAAGTTATTAATCTGTCAGAAATTACCTGAAGTTTCTCAAACTCCTCTTGCTAGTTGGCAGTCTCGCAAGGGAAGTGAAAATTTCTTCTAGTATTAACTGTCTGTGTTTTTCATACCTGGAGAACACCTATTTAACAGTTACAGGATTGTTAGAACATTATTTATTGTTACATGAACTATCACTTGTGAAATATAGTGTTAAAAATTATACATAGAAACACTCACTTTACATGACTTAAATTATATTTAATGCATACCTGGTTTTAAGGCACTACCTTGTTTTTTCAAAGCAAGTATTTCTTTATAAAATACATTAAAGCTTTTTCAAATAGAGATTTTAAAAATCTCCAAATAACATAAATGTGTAACAGCTCTTAAAAATTGCTTACGTTTTAAAAATTTCTGTCAATGGTAGAATACACTGCATTGGAAAGTCAAACAGTATAATACTAAGCTTTCAGACTCCAATACACAGCAAAACTCTGTGGTAACATAAATTATGTAAACACATGTATGGTTGTACAGCACATTTGAGAAACTAATTTTACTTCATATCCTAAGTTTTAATGTTTGTCTGACACAACATATTCTTTTGATTTACAGGGTCAGGATTGTAGAGTTTGTGTCTCCTTTTGTTTAAACAGAATACTGCAGTATATCATCCTCACAAAGATGGAAAACCTCCACTTGAACAAGCACATCTGTGTTGCGTTGCATTTTAATTCAAATAATATTTATCTGTCCTGGGATGTTTTCACATAGAACCTCTTCTGAAGAAAAGAATTTATTCAATTACATATAAGTATCCTACTAGTTCTATACCTTATTCCATTGCATAAATTCAAATCTTAACATAGCAAATTAGGAGAACCACATTGTTAAGATTTCTTATGACAAGGAAGGACAGGTGAGATGGATGGGTTTGTGTTTACACTTTCAATGACATAAGCAAGGAAATTCTCCATTTTGGTTTAGTAGGCTACTTCTTCCTATAGAGTATACTCTGCAAAGGGAGGCAGCTCTGGTAGATTTAATACTGTTTCTAGACTTTATACCAAATTGTAAAAACCTGTAAAATTAGTTCTAAACTCCAATTCTCTACCAGAGAGAAAATACAGCCCACGTGAATACCCTAATAACTCTCAGAAATACAGGAACATGAAACCACAAATTAAAAAGTACTTACTGCAGTCACTAATTTGATGGCACATAACTGTAGTTCACTGACATTTTCGACAAAGAAAGGAGTTATTCCCATAGATGATACCTATCAATGGAAAGAAATTATTGTAAGTATATTTGACTAACAAACTGATATTTGTGCAGTTTCACAAGTAGGTTATTCATTCAGCAGATATGGTATTCAACAAGATGTATTACTTCATATTATTTGCAGATAAAGTTATTAAATTACAGAACAAATACTATGAGAAGCAGCTGAGAGAACTGGGATGGTTTAGCCTGGGGAAAAGGCAGCTGAGGGGAGACCTTATCGCTCTCTAGCGCGTGGGGATCAGTCTCTATTCCCAGGTAACAAGTGATAGGAAAAGGGAAATGGCCTCAAGTTGTGCCAGGGCTTAGAAAAAAATTCTTCACTGAAAGGGTCGCCAAGGCCTTGGAAGCTGCCCAGGGAAGTGGTGGAGTCACCATGCCTGAAGGTATTTAAAAGACACGTAGATGTGGCGCTGAGGGACTTGGCAGTGTTAGGTTAATGGTCGGACTCAATGATCTTAAGACTGTTTTCCAACCCAAATGATTCTATAACTTTATACTTGAACACAATTAGGTTAGATTTTTCTTAAGTGTACAAGAAAAGCCATTAAAGATTTGAACATTATATGCTCTTCTACAGACTACCTACTATATAACAAAGCAGTCACTCTGATGTTAGTAATTCAAAAGCTCGTACTGATTTCATACCTCATGTCACTGAGACAATCACACTTTACATTCTCTCTGAGAAAAGAAAAACAAACATGCTCAGACAGAAAATATTCTGGTAAAACTTACCTGAAGAATAGTTGTATCAGTAAGAAGCTGTATCTCTAGCAACTCGGACAAGCTGCTGACAATGTCACAAACTTTGTTATACAACATTACTATAACTCTTTGCTTGTGGGTGGAACACTTGGCACGTTTTGCTTTTGAACTTAAAACACCACCTAGAAAATAAAAAATTTCTTCATTAATTTTTTTACATCAAATATTTGAAAGATGATCTTCCTCAAATAGTATTCCCAGAAGAACTACATGACTACAACTTTGTAAAAGTAACTGTTTACAGAAGAAAAACTATTTAGTAGCATCAACTGGAAAGCAAAAATTTTACATTCTAATAATATTTCATAATTTGTCTAAATCCAGGATTTTTTAAAAGGTTTTGAAGTTGGACTCCTGCATCTAAAGGTATGCATGTGACCACAAAATGCTAAATGCTAAACAGTTTTCACTGAAATAAATTGTTATATACACAGAGATTATGACTGATAAAATTACTTATTCCTAGATACAATAGGTAAACACAGAAACTGATCTTCAAACAAACTTCTATATACTTTAATTTAAATACTTGGATTACATCAACATTATTGCAGTAAACCAAGAGGTTTTATGACTAAGTTATTCAGACGATGCATTTAATTCATTTTTTTACTCTACATTTCATCATTCTCAAACTAACGCAAAGCCTTAATTCAGGACGCTGTATATGTGATACAGACGAACTACCAGTATAAGAGTTGTATATAAAAATCTTATTCTAGAAAGTCATGTCACTTGCATCACCATACAGTAGATTATGCTCTGATATATTTTAATGTGGAGAGATTTTTAAAAAATTCTTAGCATACTAACCACCATGAGGATCCACTCTATACACAGGATCATACTGAGGATAGAGAGTGTTCTGCAAATGAAATTTTGTGTATTGAATAACTCTTTCTATTACATCCTCAATATATACAGCTTTAGGCATATTTGGCGATGTCATAATATTGATAGCAGTAAGACAAGCATCAGCAGATTTTGTTACTCTTTCCATAATAAGATCTCTCCATAATCTCTCCTCATCTTCGGTGTCATTGTTCTGTAATAGACAAGAAAAACAGGATAGTGTGAACATTTTTTTATCCTCGCCAAGTAAGAGATTACAACATTACCTTAGTATACTTATATACATGCATGTATACAATGTTGCATTTCCTTTTGGATACAAAAATAGTTTTTTTTAGAAATCAGTGTTTGTTTTACTAGCAACATGTTTGTAGTACGTCTCTCTAAGTTACAAGTCTTAAAAGTCTCACTGCATTCTTCTGCTAGAACAGGAAGCAGCCTTCTGTCTACCACTGGAAGCACTATAAAGGAAGACTGCCACATATTCGACTTAATACTGGTGTATTTGAAGCAAAATCTAAATGCATTCACCTAGTGTTTTCTTCAGTGGCCTATGCACACCAGTTGCTGCTTCAATTGGTCTGATTTTTTGCCACTAGAGGGAATTCTTAAACAAAAAGATATGAAGGCACAGGGAACTCCTAAGTACACGACTTTGCTTCACACACCAACCCATTTATTATCAACAGGTGCAAAACACGTCTTGTCAAATATGTCCACTTAGATTTAGCACAGAGTACAGAATCTCTGTATTGCTGTGCTTGTACAAGTTACAAAACCAAACATGCATTAGGTCAATTATGACCACCCAGCACTACTTAAATATTGTCCTAACATTATTTATACAAAAATGCGTAGAATTATTCATAGTTTCTCTGGTACAGATATAGCCTACAAAGAATCTTTCCTGCATGTATGACACCATAGTTCAACACTTGTGGCTTTCCTTGTGAAAGTAAGACATTGGTAAAACCGTATCAACTTTTTCCTTGTGGCATAAGAGAATCTAAAAGAATATCACGGTGCATTATATATATGATACATATTTTTGTAAAATCATCAGAAATCTGCAAATCAGGAGATCCCTGTAAATTTCTTGCACAGAATGGTTTTAAGTCATGCCCTACACAAATGAGGCTTAAAAAAACCCAAGTAGTTTTAAATTTATTTTTTTTTTTTTATTAATCCTGGAAATAAAAAGAATATGTAATTGCACTCAACCTCTGAAAAACATCCTGACATGGATGCAGGGTATCATCACTGCGCTGTAAAAGAAGTAAGCTTACTCCTTAGCAGGGGCTTTCTTTGCCATAATGACTTGAAACCTGTTTAACAGGTTCAAAAATAAATAAATCCAAAACTTGTTTGGCTAAAGATTGCTTCTTTTAATTGAAGCTTTGTCTCTGAATTGCAATCACTGGACAATGCCATTAACTGCTTAATAATCTTGAGTCACTACTACAAAAAAGAAAAATATCCCTGTAAAAGCATTAGCATAAAGACCTAATAACAGTGAAGCAGAGAAGGTAAAGCAACACTTCCTTTTCATTTATTTTTCGTATTGCTAGAGACATTCAGAACTGTATACAGAAACTCTGAAAACCCTACAAACTATCTCTATGAATGTATTTAGGTACAAATAATGTGTCTCTGGTTTTTATTTGCAAGTTCAAACTCCTCCTTTCCAATATTATTTCTATTTCTGCAGATCAAGAGTTGTATTTTTTCAATAAAACTCAAGAACTCTATTATTGCTAGAATACGGTTTTGACCAAAAGTGTAAAATATATGAAATATAGAAATATATGAAATGTGAAATATCACATATCAACCTCATAAAAACTCCAAATCCTCATGTAGTTTCAGGTATATCAAGAACAAAACCCTAAAATCTTAAACTTCCTGTTAATTCTGTTTACGTTGACAACTTCAATTTTGCAGTGTAAAAACTAACCTAAATAAAGTGCTTCCTCCTTTCCTAATGCTCAGGAGAACAATACAATCTACATGAAAGCTGTAGTACTTCTTACATTGTGTAAGGGATGTTTTATGGACATGTAGCAAAGCAGCAAAGAAATGTCCAATAGTGCAATTACACCATTACCATGAGTATTTCAGGATGAAACTATAATATTTGAAAGTGAAACAAAAGTTAATTCAGTTGCTCCCAATACACCTGTTAGTTATCAGTACTACTGTAAAACATGCTTAATATCGAAAAAATATATTCAATTGAATTTTACATGTGGCAAACACACATGTATTATAACAGAAATTCCTTTCACACACATACACAATATTTGAAACAATCACTAAATAGGACTCGGGAAGAAAACTTTACTCTACACAATGTTATAAAATTATGTTATTTGAAACTCACATGGTTAAGTAATGTAGAAAGCTTTGATCCATCTTGAATATTCTTCTCCAAAATATTCAGGACCTTTACTGTTTTATCTGTTGAGAGCTATAATAACAAAAGAAAAACATCAAACCACTGCAGGAACATAAAGGCTTGCAAATTGCTGAAAAGAATGTCCATAGGTGAAGGATAAACTTGTTATATAATCTGAAACACTTAAATTGAAAGCAATTTGAGACAAGGATCCGATTTTGACTTCTGTGGTTTCTGACACAGCATGATTGAGAATGCTGATAATATAACTAAACTATGTGAAATATATTGTAAGATTGCAATCAAATTGCATTTCCAACGAGCAAAATCCATAGAAATAGATTTAAGCTTGTATCTCTGTCATTAATGTTGTATATTTATACACTTTTGTTTCTGGAAACAGAAATTTAACAAATCCAAGTATCAATCACAAATTCTAACTGGCCACATAGAGCTTTATTAGGAGAAAATCCAAATTCCATGAACAAGCAGAAATATAATTCGCTGATACTTGAATGCTAATGAAAAGGAATTGTATTCTTAATATTAATGTTAACTGCAAAGAACTAGGATGTTGAAAAAAGTAACTCATACTCACTTACTCATCTTCTACAGAATGATGATTAAATAATTTGCAGAATATGCTAAACTCAAGGAGAATCCAGGTACTACTGGCACTCCCTTTCAGAAGCAACAAAATTCAGTTTACGTATACATGTATGTGTGTGTGAAAAATACGGAAAAGAGAATAACAGTGAGAACTATCAGGAAAGAGAAACAATCAGGCTGACAACACACTACAAAGGAAGGTGGGGAGATTTAAGTAAAGTCTGGGAAGAATATCAAAACTTTGGATATGTTATCATACTATGCTTCAAAATTATTTTTATAGTAAGAGGTTTCAAAACACTTCATAAACATAGAAAATGGTCATGAGCAGGCAGAGTAAAACATATGACTGCCCAAACCCAGGAGTTCCAGGAAGATAAGAAATTCAGAATGTTGTCACTAGAGGTGTGATACCATCAGGTTGCACAAACAAAAATTTCCCTTGAAGTTAAGTCAGGAAGAATATGGTCAAGAAACCACAATATGCAGTCTACAGAAGATTAACCTTCTTATCATCTGTGGTGTTACACCTTATAAGCTTAAAAAGCCTTTTTGTAAGGACAGAGAAAGCAGGCAATTCAGTGCAATGCTGGCTGGACATCATACTTTTACATTGTGCTGATGCCATATATCAGAAAGGGTGTGTTTTTTTACTTTGCCAGCAGATTCTTAGTTACTGTGGTTGCTCAACACCAGCTGTAAGGAGCAAAGCCTATAGGTTGACATGCTTTTGTGAAAGTAGATTCATTATTTTAGATTTTATTGCTGAGGCATGGGTATTACATATTGGTGTATAGTCAGCATTGACACAGAGGATCACTCAACACCGTCTCGGCTTCAGAGACAGTAACAATTAAGATATGGTAACTTTTTAAGCACTTCAGCAAAGTCAGTAAAAGCACAACTGTTCACAGTATCTGTCACACGCACACCTGAAGAGAGTGGAATGTTATTACAGGGGACATAAGTTTTTGTATGTTTATCAAAATTATATATTCAGAAAGAGCTAAAGACTTTGAGAATGTACCTTGTCCATAATGCCCATTGCCTTGATTTTTGCAGATTCACTACCCAACTCACTAAGCTGATGTTTTCCCAGTAGCAACTCCTGGGGAATCTCATCATCATCACCTTTAAAGAAAAAATAAATTAAAAAATTAACAATCATGTTTCTAACTAGACTTCACAGAAGCCAGTATTTTGCAGCCAATATGGAAAAGCCAACTGAAGAAAAAGACCTGATTTTCCAAACAGCTAGCATCTAATAGTTCTAAATAGTTAGCATCTGGTAGTTCCACCTTATGAAAAGTGATGACGACAACTTTTGGTTGTGTTAAAACAATGACTACTTGTTAAATATGATTGGTTCTGAAATGTAACAGCCTAACATGAGTATCCATTTCTGAAAGCCATAAACTAGAAATTTTTAATATAGCAAAAGCCATTTATTCCAAGTCTAGTGCCATCACCCTTATTTCAGTAAAAAAAAAATTCTCAAATGATTGTAGTCTTAATTCTGAAGTTAAATCTGGGGAAGGGCAATAAATGAAAAACACATGTGCAATAAAATACTTTGGGATACACTGTGTCTTAATCATATTTATCCTTACAAAAGCCCATGATGCTACCAGACACAGAAAGATCCAATGACTTCCCTTTTAAGCCCAAGGTTGTATGCACTATTGCTTTAAAGACTGTAGTGATTTGTTTACTGTGCTCCTCCCCTTGTTCTAATCCTGTGACAAAAACGATAAGAAAAAAATTAATGAATACTCTGTTATCCACAGAAAGTCACCTTGGTTAACCTTAACTGCTTGCCCAGATGTTTACGCTAAGCTGGCTGGCTTTCCACTGAAATGGATAAGGAGCACACAATGATTCAGTGCCTCACCCCCCAAGTGCATAAGGACTCAGCTGAGTCAAATTATTATTGAATCAAATAATCAAGCTCTCTTGGGTCAAAGGGAAGATGCAAAATTATGCGCCTCAGACTTTACTAGCAAGAGAATCATCTTATGTTAGTGCTGTTTACAAATATATGTTTGACAGAACACCCTAATGACAACCCAAAAAGGTATCCTTTCCACTCCAGGCGACTACTGTTTGTTTCACTATGATTTAGGCATCTTTTGGATTCTGCAGGGAGGAGGAAGGAGGAGCTGCTTCCTACAGCAGCAAGTGAAATTGGAAAGCCAAAGGCCACCACTCAAGGTACAAACCTTGCATAAATGCAGTATGACCTAGCATGTATCACAGGCAATGAAGACACCAAGAAGGAAGTTTGAAAATATTGAGAGAGAATTTTTTTTGTGTTTCTTGTGTTTCTAATTAGGGAAAGCATTTGAAAATTTCTGACACATTACCAAAAGCTGTAAAATCCATGTCTTCCAAATTTTCCAAAATATTCTCTATTGAAGCAGTAAATCTTTTGAAAGTCGAAGAATCCATCATTTCTGGTGAAAAAAAGAAATGTATAAATAATTATTTTATATACAAAATGGAAAATACGAACTGTAGAAAATACATCTTCCAAAATTACCTTCAGGTGTTAGTTTAGGTTCATAAGCTTTCCTCTTCTTTTGTTTTTCTTTTTTCTTCATTTTTCTGGCCACTAATTAAGACAATAAAGAGTGAAACAAATACTTCTTCAAAAATGAATAAAGGATTATTTACATTTCTTACAATTATATTCAATGCTGTATGTAAAGATTTATTTTTTTTTACAATGTTTAACATATCTGTTAAAAACGCACTAGTATTATGGAATTTGCAGTAGAATTATGGAAAAATCGATTTTTTTTTATAATCAAGTTACCTTCACTGAGACTAGGGGGAGGAGAATAATCATCCATATCAGAATCATCGGGACTGCGATTACGGTAACGGCCACTACCAGAAGTCCTCCTTCCTTCATGATAGTGACCACTTCTCCTATGGTCACCAGCACTTCTTCTGTCATGTTCTTCATACTCCCAAGCTTCATCTCTATCCTTTTTATGTCTTTTACGAGAAGCTAGAAATGAAATATATTTTAAGTACAAAAATTCTACTTTTAATAGCTCAAAACTAAATATATTTAAATATTTAAAAGACATGTAGATGTGGCACTTAGGGACACTGTTTAGTGGTGGACTTGGCAGTGTTAGATTTATGATTGGACTTGATGATAAAGAACTTTTCCAACCTAAATCATTCTATGATTTCCAAGTTAAAACCCATTGTATTGTCTCCCCTAAAACAAACGGTCTAAAACTTACATAAAATTCTGTTATGGCATTATTCAAATGATTTATTTTTGATTACATGAAAACTGTGCCTGAAACTGACAAAGACACCAGAAAACGTTTAAAAATACACATTTCTAGGGCATTTGTCTTTTTACGTAATGGAAGTGGAATAAATGAAAATAAGTCCTATCCTTTCATATGGGAGCACTGAGATAACTTCTTCAGTTATCTAAATCCTATCTATGACTCAGTGTTCAAATTCCAATTCAGTGATTACTTTGCCCATCTAATACATCAAGTGCCAATGAGACAAGGCAATGTCTTGGCAACAAGACAAGACAACTAAAATTTTGTATGATATATATTGCAGGAAATTCAGTGTAAAGAAGAAAGCTGGAGTCACAAGTCTGGGCCAGACAGCAAGTCAGTAACACAGATGATCATTATAACCAGTTTTCAGTCAGGACAAAAAGCCCAACAGAAATGAATGTTGAACAAACTGGGATAAATGTTCTATACAGAAAGAGAGATTTGGTGAAATAAAGTGGGTGAGTCGAATGTTATTTTCAAAGGGGAGAGGGTGCTAAGATGTAATAGAAACAGATATGGAGGAGGAGGCAGCTTCATCAATTAAGTCAGCCAGCTCTCCATTATCTAATGTAATAGGATAACTGGGCTAGCAAATAGATGTCTAACACAGACTGTGCTGTGAAGATTAGAACAACTCCAGAACATCTGCACATCACAGCCCTGACATCTGTGTGCCTCTACCAAAGTCTCCTCAAGTTTATACAGAACTGGAACTGAACCGACAACTTCTTCCCTCAACCTCAGTTTATTGAGAAGTGTAGGAAACATACCAGAATATAGTCACACCTGATACACCTACCAGGATACAGTCAATACTCAGCCCAGGCTCAGAATTAAAAAAAAAAAACAAAACAAAACCACACCACATTAAACCTGAGGTGATACAAAATGCTCTGCCCTGCACCCTAGATGGCTCCCACTTCTGAAAATATAGTACTAAACTTCTGTACAGAGGTGGTCCAAGTCTTCAAGGTAATAACTCAGTTCAGGCTTTGAGCAGTAGTTCTTCTTGATCAGACTGGAGGCAGTACAGTCATGTTTGTGATGCCTGAGCTACTGACACTGTCTAAAATGCTTGCCTGTTAACTGCAATTGAAGAAATGGAGGGCCATCTTGGACACCTGGAGTAAGCATGTTGGAGAAGAAAGCAATTGGTTTAGGAAAGGACTTTACACGTCTTAACTGATTCTTTTTCCCCCATGAGACAGTATTTTGTGGAGGCACAGAATGTCTGTCGCCACACTTTACAAATCGTCAGTAACAATTTAATCTCTGCAGGACGAATTCTGACCCCAGCTGCATCTCCATGAGAAAAGTAACTTCAATATTGCTTTCCAGCAGAGTTTTAAATTGACCAGTTTATCAATGCTGCATGACAAAACAGAATATGTTACAGTTGTACTGGGTCTGCAAGGCAAGTAAGATGAACATGGGAACAGCTACTTACAATCACTGCTCTATAAAAATCTATTTTGAAGTGGGTAAAATTTACTAAAAATTTAAATATTAACAAAATTTCAAGAGTTATTGATTTTACACCTAAATAAAGGCTATTTGGAATGTAAATATACCAAATTTCCTTCTGAATTCTGACAAATATTTATGCAATAACACATTTAACATTTATTGTATGAGAATGTTTTAATAAATTTTTGATTTCTCATCATTAAATTTAATGGAATATCACTTCTTCATTAAATACTCAAATTTCTTCTATAAAAATCACTATTTCACATTTTTTAAAGTTCAATTTTAGACAACCAAAAATTCTGAAATACACATTTGAAACAATACAAATCTATTCAGTGTACTTGTCACATAACTTTCATTGCCTTGATCATTTTGTTTAATTTAAATTCAATTAGGCTCTACACTATCCTTTGAGAAATATTATAATTTTAAACTAGGTGTCCTCACTGAATTGTTTAGATCTCTTAATTGGATATATTAAAACATATAATCACTGTGAAAGTTTTCCTTAATTTGCTTTACTTTGTATTTACGAATTTCAACTGCCACTGTGGCTAATAAGTAGGTTAAGGTATCTGAAATTCTTGACAATTCTCTCCATTCCCAACCAGTTTAAATAATTTTGCTTTACTTATTTATTTTTTATTTCACTGTTACAGAGTATTAACACCATAAACGGGTGATATAATATGGTAAACAGAGAATACAGAATCCTGAATGAAGTAAATCATCATTAATCCTCTGCCATAATCAAGACTGATTACAAACTATCTCAAGATCTCATACTCATGCTCAAAGCAGCATTATTCAGTTATAATTAAAAGGAAAAGCAAAGAAACAAAATTACATTCTTTACTTCTTCTTTGATAAATATCAGAGGTATCCTTATACTTCTGATGTGTATGTGTGCATAAGCAGTGTGTATTTGTTGGATGAGAACTTGAAGCATATTAAAAAGAAGAAAAAACAAATCTTTCTCTTTTAGACCCTAAGAAAGACTAAAAAGCAAAACACTGTGTTTTACAAATGTTCGGTAAGATGTTTATGTAAGCAAAGCTGGAAAGAGTCTAACCCTGGGAAAAAAAAAAGCATTATAAGCAAGATGCCTTCTCAGGTTCACACCAATAGGCACTTCCGTAGCCCAGCATGGGTAACATGGCTAAGATGTTACCTCGGACTGAACTGATTCGCTCTGTTTTAACAGAGTTTCTTTTCATTGCTGGCTAACTGAACTACCATAGTGACAAAGTAACCATATTCTTATTTGCAATAGGAAATCCCTTCCTGACAGAGAGGCATGTAACAATGTTTTAACATTTGAGAACTTTATCCAATTGCACAGCAAAATCCTAATTACCAGCTTCCTCTCTTCCTTTGAAAACAGTTAATTCCAGAATAGTATCATCAGCAAATGGTATTTTAACAACCTGCCAAAAGCAGCTCCAGTTTTTCAAGCAATATGCCAGACAAATAGTAGAAGAACTATTTTAAGAAACTTCTGGTCACTAAGATTCTCGATTTATCATGTCAGAAAAATTCACGAAGGGATCCCTCACTTTTCTTATCAATAAAACTAAGAATGATATAACATTATCGAAATTTTTCTTTGCATACCTTTGTATGCAAGTTTTCTGTGCTGTTTTAGAGGATATTTTCCTTAATCTGATTATGGCTAAAGATGTTTCATAGTATAACTAAAAAAAAAAAAAAAATATCTAGGCAACAGCTTCCCATAAATTTCTTTTCCTAATTGCCTTAACAATTAGCTCCTTTTCATCTTAAGTGACAAACTGAAATCAAGTAATTTTTCTTTAAAAAGAAAAAAAAAGGGTTCTTTGCCAAGGAGTTGTCAGGACAGCAAACTTGTTTTCATATGTTTTAGGGTATGTAAAAAAAAAAATACAAACACCAAAACCTATCTCTTTTTTAAAAGCAAAATATTAGCTTTCTTTAGCAGTAGGAACAGAACAATGTACTACTTACATTCAAAAGCTTCTTCACTGTCATTGTCTTCATCAGAACTGATTTCAGCATATTTTGGTTTCTCATTAACTGTGCTACGTTTGCGCTTGTTCATTTTCACACGTTCACAAAGTGGCATGGTGGATTCAATTTCTGCCAGGAGCTCAGGAGGCAACTCCTTTAACACTGACTGATCTATGCTACCTATTAATGGAGAGTAAGAAGAGCAAATGTGAACCTGAAGACAAAAATAAGGGCTCAACACTACAGTTGTTTCTCAGGAACCACTTACAGTATATCCACTAATAATACCACAGTTAGATATACCTGGATGTATTTGACAGCCATTTTTAAAGTTGCATTTACTGTTCACACTACGATTAGAAATTAACACAATAAATTGCATACACATCTCCTTCAATAATATATTTTGTCAGACATATAAACACAAACAAATTCAAATAAATGGGGTTTCCTTTGTAAAAAGATATCCCTGCTCCACTTTCACAAAATTTAGTCTTAGTTCAGTTCATCCTCCAAATTTAACAGGTTTTCTAACAGTGTAGGTAAATTAAGGATTCTTTGTGCCTTGTTAACAGTTCTGTTTATTCTCATTCATATTATTCAGCATATACATGAAAGTAATCTTCTCTTTTCCAGTAAGGAGGGACAACTTGCAGCAGAACCTCTGGGGTCTTATCCCTAAGTACAGGACAAATGATTGACAACCCAACCTCTTCCTCAGATTTTTTTCTTACTCCCTACTAGTTATTTTATAACGCAACCCAAATTTGTGCTTGATTTTTTTTCTTACAAAGCTAAATTGAAAGATTTTTATTTAATATAGGCAAACAGCTAGCTGGACTACATCAGGTTTCTATTCCACAGAGGTGAACAGGTAGACAATATCACACCACTCTCATCACATCTTGAAACTACGATTAGATCCACATGCAATCACAATGAAGAAGATTTTTTTACAACTGACACAATGAAACCAAATTAATTGAAAAGTATTTCTTGGTTATCGGACTAAATTGTTAACCTTTTTCCAACAACAAAACAAATACCTTTGTCATAAGCACCTGTCTTTCCTTCCCAGGACACACTATATTATCTCAAAAGGAACCCACCTGCCAACTGCTACACACACACACAGAAACACACACACTCTCCTCCAAAGAATCATCTTCTGGATGAAAATTCACTTTATAATTGCATTCACTACATCACTAACATTACGTTGTAAAATTTATTTTAATAATAACCTACCTTCTATTCCAAGCCTTTTTCTTTTTTTCTTTCCCTCTTTAAACATCTTTAACTGTCCTTAGAAGAGCCATACTATGAGAAAACAGTTTCTAACAACAAAATTTCTGAAAGGGCTCATATATTACTGATTTCACATATATCTACCTCCATTAAAATTGCCTCAAATGATCAGATTACTTTGCTTTAATTCTCAAGTACGTTCAGCAAGTCATCTCATTTAAGTGCATTTTTAAAAAAGATCTAACTTAAAATATTGGAGGTTTTGAATTGAGGTAGGAAGTATCTACAAAGCAAAACTGATAGCGAAAGTTGTCCATGCTTCCCCCGTGCTATGGTTGCTCTTATTTATTTAAGTTGCCATCCTTGGATAATCTCCACCTGCCAAAGTTACCTGAATTCTCAATGCTACTCTCAAAAATGCTAGAAAACCTTTCACAGTGTGGCTGACTGTGCTGCTCTGACATGATTACCCTTTGCAGGCCGGAGACTTGGTTGACGACAGGCACAAGTATGCCAGCACGGACAGATCCAACCGCTGACTGGGTAACAGCCAGGCCTAATCTGGATGCTGCCTAGACGTGCACCTGAGCGTTGGTGTCCCCACACTAATGCTTCATGTCTTTTTGTATGCCTATACAGTGCCTGAAGAGACTTAGCTTACATCCAGCCCCAGACTACAGGAAAATTCACATACACAAGTTTTAAGACAATTTTCACAGGTGACACTGCTAGAGGGCCTCAGATCTCCAACACATATTCTCAATTTTATACACTGTTCATTAAAATCAGCAGGACTACACACGTAACAAAGATTACAGGAAATCTGGCCAAACAAGGACATTGCAAAAGTCAGCTACAAGTAAAGCAACAAAAGTTGCATTAAATGCACAAATAACAAACAAAAATCATAGGCTACATGATTCCTATGTCCCTGGAATACCTGTTCTGTCTTTCTATATATCTATCAAGGAATCAAAAAATATCTGTCTTCAGTCTTGTTCCTCAGGTAGAGCACTACTCAATCTTTAAAAATAACTCAATTACTGCAGTATTCATTGAATATCAATTAAAAAAAAAAAAAGTAACTACTTTAAATATTTGGAAAAATAACTTTATTTCCTTCTCAAAAGTTTCTAGTTTTCTATGTTCTCCAGTGCTAAATACAACCAATGCTTGAATTGCCCTCTTCTGTTCCAGACATTTCAGATGACTGTATAAACTTACACTTTTTTCTTTCACTTGGGAATATGCAAAACTTTCTTTATTCAAGTAGGGAACAGCAGAAAAGAGAACAAATAAAATTATTGTAAAGTTCTCTATAAGCTTTGTTTAAAGTTTTTGTTTCTGTCACAATGTTCCCTCGAGCAAGTCTGCCACATGCCCAGTTTCCTTAGCTGAAGATTGTAAATGACCAAATCTAAAAAGTTTTACTCATGCAGTACAAAGGAGTTAAGCATGACTGCACATGTATGAACAATTCTGATATGGAAAAGGACTCCCCATCCATAATCCAGCGGTATTATATACTGTGGGACTCCAGTCAAGAGCTTGTTAATATTTATTTTACTCTATTACTTATGTTACATTGAGTCAGGGCAACGCAATCTTCACTAGAAGCATCTTACTAAATTGCTTCTTTTATACCTCTATATTTTATAACGAAGATAATTTTTATTTGTTCAGGGTAGTAAAGAAATACTTAAGGTAATCCAGTTAATCATAAGAATCCAGTCACATGGCAACAAACATGAGGTTATAAAACCCATGCTGATGCCTTTTCAGTTTATAGACTACTTTTCAAAAACAGTTAAAAGAAAATACCACACAAATTCCTTTGAAACTATCTAAAAAAAAATACATGATCACCTTGAGATTGATGAACAGCTTACTGGTTAAAGCTGAAAATTTTTTGTGCTCTGTCAGTGTGCAAATTTAATGACACACTTTCTACCAGGCTCTAACCTTAAAATGCTTTAATATGTTCTTTATATGGAACACTGAGTCCTTGATGATCAGAGTCCTTTTCCCACCAGCTTCACACTCCTCCAAATAATTCTGTGCCCCTGAGAGTTTTCAAGAACAGGAAACACAGCGAAATTACAATCCTTTTCTCAAAGAGGAATTTAAGGTATGAGGATGGTAAATCTGGCCGTAAGACAGAAGTTCCACTTTTATCTCTATACCATATCATCAGCTGAAAAACACACTATCAAATTGAATACTGATGAAAGTAATCTGAAAAGCAGTCCATTTACTCCAGCAACTTTTCTCTTTCCTCTCCAATTCTCTACCTTAAAGTTTATGGAAGGAAATACAGCTACTTCCTATAAACAGGATATAACCCCCCATTGAGCCCCTTAGGCTCACCTTTTGCCTACATCCATGAAGGGATGGATAACTCCTGAGCTCAGCTCACGCACACTCTCACACACGCACACATGCAAGATAAAGGGTGGAAGACTGAGATGCCCACACCACCCCCCAAGGGACTGCACCCAGAGGACTCCCTGCTACAACTCATTTGGTAGGAGGGAGAGAAGTAGTGTTAGGAAGAAATATGTTCTATGTCATTCCATAAAACCTGCTTGAACACATCTTTCAAAATAATTTTTCCTCATCTGCCCCAATACTGGCACAAAGGGAAGGCTCTCAGCCACAGGCTAAACAAAGGAAGAGGTTCAGACTCCCTGCTTATACTCCAGTCTTCAGCTCTGGCCTTGAAAAATGGGACCCAGCCAGTTTGGTGGGTCAGAGAAGAATCTGGACACAGCAATGGAATAATTTCATGATACTTTGAGGTTATCATTGCCCACAGTTAAACAGCACAGATTCAAAAAGATTTTACAATACATAATATTACTTGCAGAAGCAAGAAACATTTTTTTAATGGAGAGACAAGATTTTCAAAGAGCAACCTGAATGATCTAGGCAGAGAGTTGGGAATGTAACCAATATGCCAAAAGAACTCAGCTTTACATCAGTATCAATGATTTCTTCAAGTTACCCGGCTGCTGCGGCAACTACAGCCACAAGTTATTTTATTCCTTATTACTATTCACTGGCTTTTTGTCTTTATTTAAAAAACCCAACAAACTGATAAAAGAAGGCTAGAGCAGTCTAGCATTGCAAGATACTTCACAAAAAATATAGCAGTACTCAGAGAAAAATGGAGCAAGGTTGGCAATTGAAATAAATGCAGTGCTGCATAAACCCCCTCACTTTTCTGAATCAGTGTCAGGGGATTGCTTTTGTATTTCACTGTCATTGGTTTTGAACATATGGATTTAAATATAAGCCAACTCAATGTATTTTATTAAAATGTTAAGGTGTTTTGTACAGCTGCAAAACACAGCAAGTAACTGTATCTTACTATTGATATTTAGAATCTGAATTTTATGATTGATGCATTTTCTCAACTACGTGTCCCGATTAAAACAAAAACTGAGCCATGGGGCCTCACAATAGGAAAAAATATCTTAACTAAATAAAATCAAATTACATGTCGTAATTTTTCTTCTCATAAAAGAAAAACTCATATATAAGCAATATAATACCACCAGGATCTTTGCAGAGAATAAGGAAAACAAATGTCATTATTTACATCTGATCTGTGACTATAGGCACATCAAGAAGATCTGCTTTTTCCTCACTCTGTCATGGAAATGTTCTCAGCCTTTATCACTGAAAATATCACATGAAGCTACGCTTGTTTTACTTCTCCAAAGTAACTCAATTACCAAAGCAACAACAGCAAAAGATTGCTCTTTTAGCTGTTAATATAAAATACTACAGGAAAGGTGTTCATAAGACAATAAAGGGTACATATATTTAAAGAACCTTTATTTGATGCAAAGAATGGTTTGGTAATTTGAAGGAAAAAAGTTCTCATTCTTTTCTTTTCTGTTTGTTGGTAATACTCCCATGGAACAAAAATAAATTCCAAAATTTCAAGTAAACAGTTTAAATTTTCTAACTCAAAAACAGGTGACTAAAACAGCTGAAAATGTCGAGCAACAGAAAAGATAATTTACTAGAAGCTAATATGAAGCTTTCTCCTATTCGTGTTTTGCCAAGGTTACCCTTTGTTTAGAAGAAAATTCAAACCAAAGATTTTGAGCACATATCCTTGCACATAAGTCAAGAAATAATATCCATATTTAGATACTTAGACACATGAACAGGTCTGCATTGCATATTGTAACTGAAGTCAGACAAATTGCTGGCCCACATTTTTACATATTGCAATGCATTGTTGCAAAAATTATTTATGTAAAATAGCCCTAGCTATTCCTAAAAGTAAGAGGAACCTGATCAAGCATCAACGTCCACAAATCAAAGGCAGTTTCAGACTTTCAACAAATTGTTCTGACAAATTATGTAATAAATTTCTATCACTCACATGTGCCAAAGTAATTTTTTGAAAATTAACTAATTAAACAATGCACTCCTAAATCTGCAAACAGACAAAGCTTTATATTCTGGATGAAACAAAGTACAATTAAATTAGTGGGTTTGGTCAAATTTATTGTTGCTGCCAAGAACTAGACGTGCAACACCCAATGTTCGCTCTTCCCACCCAGAGAAAACTCAAGAACAACTATGGGAACAGGAATCAGAATATTTACCTTAGTGGCAAAGACTAAAGTAGGAAATAACTAAAGCAGCCTCCAGGCAAAGATCTGTGCTGAAATGTCTCCTATTGTACTGGTGACACAGATCAACACAAGAAAGTATGCAACGGCTGAATTCCTGCTGTCTGCTCATACCAGTTTATGCAGCATTTACTTCTGAAAAACTAGCACCAAAAATGAAGGCCCCTGAGAGAATGTACAAATCCCAGCATATTTTTTGGGATAGGACAGACACACTATACCTAAAAAATTCCTGCAAGTAGGAACAATCCATCCCAGTGCAAAGCATGCTGAAGAAATGAGATCTTCTTAGCCTATTAGATTTAATAGGTTATATATAGTTTAGTTTTGGCTTTTGATTAAACAATGCCTAGAATATTTTTCAAACTGTGATCCAGGAAGGAGAAAAAAATTAATCAGGGCCAAATAGACAAAATGTATATAAAAATGGATCATCTCCAAACTCAACTTATCTTTAATTACTTCTAATGCCACAAGAAACAGCCAGCTCCTCTTCTAGTCAAGTTGAAAAGAGGTAGTCATCAGTATCTCAGAAAAGAGGAATACCAGGAAAAATGTAAAATTCTTATAGAAGTTATTTTTTTTTTCCCTAAAATTCCAGTCAAATTTAGAGTTTTAGACAAGCTTTAAAGAGTTCAGCTGAGAAGAATCATTATAAACTCCTTGCTGTAAACCATTAATTACATCCTTTTTTTTTCTCTGTGGCATAATTTTCTGAAGAACTTCAGAGAAAATTATGACACGCTTGATCCAGCTTGCAGTGCAGGCACATGCAAGATGCTTAGTGGATTATTACTCCGGCCTTTCCACATGCAAATGTAATTGCTACTGGGAACTCCAAGACAGTGATTTCAAAGTTCAGATTTGTGGAACTATGGACTTTCACAATTGTTATCTTTACAAATGCACAATCTGTAGTAAGCAAGCTGAATTGTAGCCTTTTCCTCTCCAAAGGAAATACGGTTTTACTCCAGTTATTTCCTTGCAGCACAGCTGCTTGCCCCACTGACTTCAGTGAGTCCAACAATGTGCCCGTTTCAGCATCAAGAGACTGTTATTTTGGAAATAAATTTGAGTGAAGACTAAAATCTGCTTGATCTGTTGATCTATTTTTTCTCCAAAGTTTGTCAATTTTGCCCTTATAGAAGTCCTATACACAAAGGAGTTAAACAAATGTTTAAAACTGATACTCCCTTTTTGTCCACAGTTTTCAGCTGTATCAGAGTACATTCATGACTTCATGCATGAGTAGCTCTGCTGTGAACTAGAAGTCTGTGTGAGGCAACACAAGTTGGCTCACTGAGCCAACACAATCTGGATACAGCTTTTCATCCTGGCATACTCACTTTATTGTCACTCCTACCTAGAAGATGGGTACCTAATGATTACTCTGCTTCACAAGTGAGACTATTTCCAGCAGTGCTAGAACTCAAAGATGGACCATCACGATACACAGATACCAAATTATAGTTACTATAGCCTCTGAAAAAGTCACCTGGAATTTAAAAAACAAACAAACAAACAAAACCACACAAGCACAGAATACAGAAGTATCTAGAAGCATTGTTTTAACTCTATGACATGAAGATGATTAAGCAGTGACTTTTTTAGTTGATCCTGTAAGAATATGTATGAAGAGCACCTTTGAAGAAATGGCAAATCTTCACTCAAATTTCAGTTCACAGCAGCAGAGAATGCAGCAAGTATAATATTTAGGAAGATTTGTAGTGAGCAATAAAAACTTGCGTTTAAACTTCCACAGATAATAAAATCCTACAACAATCTACATAATAAAGGAGTAGAATTCCGATCAAGTTTTTTTTTTTAAACAACAAACTCTTTTTAGGTGATACTGGAAGACCCCAAAAAGTGTTTCTGCACAAGTCTTAAGAAACATGCACTCATGTGTCCTAGAACTAAAACTTCATTACATATATGATGCTTACTTTGGAAAGGCAATCCCTCAAACTTATCAGAAACCAACTTAGACATCTCCTGACACAGACAGTTACAATTTTTGTCATTACTTATGTCATACTTCAACAACAGAAAATCTGTCTTGTCTTGAATGCAGTAACTGTGAAACTGTTAACAACTCTCATCCCAACATAGCTGACCAGTACAGCTCTAAGAAGCAGCAGAGAAGGTATTCACTGAAGCTCTGAAAAGAAAAGATTGCAAACATGACCTCCTCATTGCAGGCACAAACTCGAAAAGTTTCATGGATCCCGCAACAACATATATTTGCGTCAAAACCAGGATTAAAGACATTCACAGATATTAAAACCAGAAGAAAAAATGTTACAATTCATTCTGACCTGAACAAAACAGTGTAAAATTTTCACCACAAGATCCCTTAATAAAAATACTATGAAAAAAAAATCCATAATTTTCCACTGAGTTAGACTGAATCTTTCAGAAAAATGCTCAATTATCAGGAGAGAGAGAAAAAAGTCGCTTCTTCACTGTTGGGATGATTCAATACTAATAGTCACATACTACAGCTATTCTTCCCATTCATATAATAACAACAAAATTTCAAACCTGTCTGTAAAATTTGATTAAAGTGTTACTTTTTCATTTTGCAGTTCAATGCAAAGCTTATTCACATACCCAATAAAGGTATGGTTTTAAAATTTACTGAAACAATGTAAGAAGTTATATAGATTTTCAGTATGCAAAACATTCATTTTAGCTTAAGACAAGTCAATTTTACTGGGTTTTACAATGAATGGGCATTAGTCCCTTAAGAATGAATGACTATCTAAATAGTGTTTTGAACTAGCTGATCTAATCCTATGTTTTACTGGATTCCAGATAAATAACAGCAGTAATATTGTATGTGACAAAGCCAGAAGATGACATTTTTTGGGGGGGAGTGGATTGGGGGATGGATGAGAAAGCAAAAACAAAGGACAAGAATTACAAGGAAGTAAAATAAGGAAACATAAAGCAAAATACACTAAACTACATGGAATAAGAGGGATGCAAGAAGTGGAATAATGATGCTAAAAGGCAACACTAGAAAGATTTGCTATAATCTACTAAGACATATAGGATGAACTAAATGAATGTTTATGAAACAAGAATGTTTATGAAAATTACATTTTCTAGTGTATTAAAATGTTTATAACTAAAATGACACAGTAAAACAGTGAACACTATTTCTCTTAAGGGGAGCGAGGACACTGTGGCAATGACATGAATATTTTCTGTATCAGTCAGCTGTTGACAAAGAGACTTTGGCTTATGAAGAGATAGCTTTATAAATTATGACCATTTCAAGCACTGGAATTCATGTAGTCATTTAGCATAATATATCCTAGGAAGTAAGTTACCAGGAAGTTGGGCCATTAAAAAAAAAAAAAAGAAAATTGAAAGCATGCATGAAAAATCTCAAGTTCAAAGACACTTTCTCCAAACACTGCCTGGATGAATACTCAAAACTTGATTTGTAAGACAAACATAGTTAGAGCATTATTCTTTCCATGAAGTATATTTCTAGTACCATTGTAAGAATCTTATTCTAAATACAATAGCAAAAAGACTGATATTAGATTCAAACACTTTCTTTCCCTGGAAAATAAGTTCCAAGTTATTTGAGAGTATGAAAGAAATGTAGAAATGTATGACCTCAGAAATCAAAAAATACACAAAAACATTGCAGAAAAGTTATAAATTTGAATTTAAAATTAATGCATTGCTCATGTGACACAGCTACTAGAGCCACGCCAATCAGACAACAGACATTAAAACCTTTATACATTGCTGAAAACATTCTATATAAATAACCACATACAATACTGACTACTGAAAAGTCCTTCAGAAACATTTCAGAAAGCATACATGCACCATGTATGGCTTTGAGGGCTCTATAAATTACTGATTTTCTGCACATAGAACTGTGTGAATTCAAAATCTATCCTTCTGAGACTACAGCTGAGTTCCATCAGCACGTTTTTAGCATTCCCTATAAAGAACATGTCGGTTTAATCTGAAATCTTTAGACTAAAGTGACAACAAAGATGTCAAAATTTTATGTCTAACTCTAGATATCTATTATTAGAAGTGGGAACTTTGCCTGTTCTGAATCTTAAAAAGGGACAGGGGAAATGTTTATATTTCCAGGATGAAGAGAAAATATTTAACAAGGAGGCTAATATTTTACAAGTAATACACATCCTGAGTTATTAAGTCTTTAAGAGTTAATACAAACAGTCTAGTAGAGAGAAAACAGACATAGCAAAATAAATTAAATATACAGAGAACACCTGTACATGTGCACATAAACATATTTATACATTCACAAAGGTGATTCCTGCATAATTTCTTATCAGATCAACTACTTAAGAAAACATGTTAATCCCGAATTTATGATATTCTGAATTATTTTCTGCCCATGTTACTTATTCAAAAATGCCAGCCAATTGTTTACTAGTTCCTTTCCTCTTTCTGTACACAATGGACCCTAGAGACAATGATGTCTGAATTCTCCTAAAGCCCAGAAACATCTTGTAATCATATTAGTACACAGTTTCAAGTGTGGAGGCTCCCCAACAGTTGTATTTCTAGCGCAAGAGGGACATTGGGACTTTGTAACTGAATACTTATTGCATGGTGACAAAACATACCTCGGAAACCACATTTCAGTTCTGACTGAAAATACAAAAGAATCTCAGGGCTTGTAGACGTAGTATTTCCCACCACTCCAGACACGCTTATTTGATTACAGTAGTATCAGTCCCTTATACAGACACACTTAAATCACATTAATTCATTCACACAGCAATTATGTTTCACTGGATAAATTACCAGATTTAGCTGTACTTTAGCTACATTAGTTTAAGACCATTTATGTGTTCCCACATTATGTACTTGCCCCGAGTAAATAAATCATTTCAGGTACATTGTAGCAACATTTCCAAGAATGACAAGCCCATAGACAAGTTTCACTTTGTTCTCAGAAATCACCATATAAGCAAGCATATAAACTATCAAATGTTTGTGTTTAATTTCTAACTACAGAAGTAGCAAACCTAAAAGAACAATAGTGTAAAAGATACAACGCAATTAGTATTTAAAAAAAAATAATCTTACCTTTATTAGATTTGGATGACTTGTTCTTGTTAGGTTTAAAACAAGAGCCCCTTGATTTATCTTCTCTATCCTTAATAAATTTCTGCACATCATCCAAAGAAAGCTTTTGAAGGACAACTACAGGCTTAGCTCCTTTATTTAGATCTTCAACTAGCCCAATCTTCTCTACTTTGTCCTTCTGTTCACCTCTAAATTCAGTTTTCCTTGACTCCTGAGTAACACTGCCATCTTTATCACGCTTGATTTTTGGAATGACAAAATGTTTCAATGCGCCAGACCTTGCCCCTAACAAATAACTGGGAAACTCTGCTTTATTGTCAGCATGTGCTTTATTACTATCTACTTTACTCTTATTACCATCTGTCCTTCGTTCATCCTTGCTGTTGGGTGATTTAAAACCAGGTTTATCAGGTCTTGATTTACTAGAATCCCCTTTACCTTCCTGTTTAATACGAGGGCTGTCAGGTCTTGATTTCTGATCCCCAGAAGAAAACCTTTCCCTTGATTCACCAGACTCATGTCTGTATTTTCTGTCAAATTTTTCAGGTTTTGAACCATCAGATTTAATACCATGCTTAGAATCATGTTCATTTTTGTTTGAGGATCTCAAATATTCAGGCCTTCTAATCTTGGATGGATCTCCTCTGTACCTCTCTGGCTCCCCCCTGTCCTCAGATCTTTGTTTAAGGCTATCGTGGTCTCGCCTCAGTGTATCAGAAGCTGAACGCCCATCAGGCCTTTGTTTTGTTGGATCAGATCTACTTTCTGGTTTTACCCTTGAAGGATCAGATTTCACATCTAGTTTATGCCTTGATATTTCAATTCTCTTGTCTGACAATGGTTTACTGGTGTCCCTCCTATTATCATGTCTATGTTTTGGCGTTTCGGGCCTGCCTTCACTCTTCTGTTTTGGCGTTTCAGGCCTGCCTTCACTCTTCTGTTTTGGCGTTTCGGGCCTCTGCCGTATTTCCTGTTTGCCGTTATTTTGTTTCCCCTCATTTTGTTTCATCTCCATTTGCCTGCTCTCATTTTGTTTTGATTCTGTCTGTCTGTTCTCATTTTGTTTCACTTCCATTTGTCCTCTTTCATGCTTGCTTTCATATTTAGCTTCTAACTGTTTGTTCTCATGTTTACTTTCCAACCGTCTGCTTTCATTTTGCTGAAATTCCATTTGTCTGTTTTCATTTTGCTGGATATCCGTCTTCTGACCCTCAAAGTCTGACTTTTTCCTAAAAATCTCAGGATGGTTTTCAGGTTTAAATTTAAGAACTCCAACAGTGTCTTCTTGGGGAACACACACAAATCCATCATTATACTGCTTAATTTCTTCAGATTTTTTGATAGCGTCCAAGTCCTGAGTTACTGTTGCCTGAGAGTCCACTCTTCCTGCTTGCTGCAGATCAATACTAACCATCAATGCTGGCCTTGCCCCATTTCCTGCAGAACCTGTCTCCTGAGAAGCTGCTCTATTTCCTCCAGTAGCACCTCCAGCCTCCTGTGGTTTGTTTTCTTGTTTTCGCTTCTTCAGGGGCTTATCTGCAAGTTAAAAGAAAAAAAATCACAGGTTATATATATATAGACTGGTAAATATCCAAGCAAGAATGTCCATTCCCCTCCACTCCCACCAATTAATCTTCCTCAGCACGTACATGCACACACAACAAAATCCATTGAATTTAAAAGCAAGAATAGAACTTCTCTAGCTAATACTTTTTTATGTACTCAGACTATCTTTCAATGTTAGTCTACTACAGGTGCCAATTAAACATTAAAAAAACCCACCCTCAAAACATATAAAATCAAAGTCCCTGTGTAAATCCCAAGAGAAACATCTAACAAGCAGCTGCAGTCCACAAAGACCAAAAAAAAATAATCCATTAAAAAAGCTCAAACTAATCAGTTACACTTGAAGCAAAAGTCTGCAAAGACAAAGATGCACCTCCACAACTACTTTTTGAGGAATACTATTAGAAAAGATTCTCTTCTGCAGATTCAGCCTGCTTCATTATACATGAACTAAGCAAGGATCTGCAATGATTAAGAGAGAAGTTCTCCCTAGTTGGTTCAGTGCATCAGTTGACTTCACACATATTTTAGCCAGGGAACACAAAAACAATGAAGAAAAATTATTTAATAACTCCAACAGTCCATGCTTCTCTTTGCAGAAAAGCACCATACCAAGAGTTGGAGTCTATACCATAATACATGTGTATTAGGTGGAGGGGTCACTACACACTTGAAAGCTTGAGTATTTTTGCTTTTGCAACCATAATGCTTTTCATAGATGAAATAAAATCTTCAATGATAATTTTATGTAGTGTTAAGAGCTAGACTCTGCAGTAAGCCTTTCAGTTTATACTAAAAAATCATTAAAAATAGAATACAGAAAAATAAAGTGAGCCAACCACACCCCCTTTAATTTGGCAGCATTCATAGAAATGAGAAGCACATTAAAGTATCCAAAAGAGTATGTTCTATTCATTTAAACTACAACTGACTCATATTACCAATGTGGTACCCTAAACTGGAACTAATTTCTAACATGACAACCAAAGGCCCTACCTGCACTAAGTTTTATATTCTCATTTCTCAATTATCATTGTGTAATATGTCAAAAAAAACAATGACCTTCTCTGTAATCAGGGAATATGACTTCGAGTTTAAGGAACAATAAACATGGCTTGGAAACTCTGTTGTAGATCTGTTCTCAAATGCAACATAAGAAAAATAACTTATTTCACGCCTAGATTTGTGGTGCCTTCTCACTAGATGCAATGAGTCATCTCTCCGTTTGGGAGCAGGAGAATGAATGGTAAGGAGGATGCAATCAAGGAATGAGGAAATAATCTCCAAGGAAAAAAAAAACACAACACCCTTTCAAATTGTAAACCAGAACTATGACTTCCAATTTCTTCTACACTGGCAGAAAAATCTTATTAGAAGAATTAAAACTTTGAAGAATCATCTCCAAAATTAACATTAGACGACAATAACAAGTAGTAACATAGTCAATTCTAGTGATGAGAAGCAGCTTTTTTCCCCATCATTTTCATTCTCAAAACTATGTGTACTTCTCTAACTTCCTAAAACTCGAAAATTACGTACAACATTTAATGGCTGGAAGACAGTAAAGACAGACACAATAAGCTCCATGTAGAAACTGGTCGACTGCAAATAAGGAACTTTACAAAGTTCAGCAAAAACCTGTAGAAATGCCTGCCAACCTTATGCTAGATATGTGAAGCAAATACATTTTCTAAATCAAAGGTGCAGCTTTTTAGCATGGAGATTTTTGCTTTTTCTGTACTACCACAACTGTTGAATTTATGAGAACTTACATAGATTAGTTTCCCTATAATACTGATAAAAACAAATATATTCTTTCAAAACCTTCATGCAGTGACAAAAAAAAAATATCATCTTCTCTTGTGACTAAGAAGGCTTTGGTCTCGCTAAGCCTCATGGCAGGTCTTAGGAATGGTCATGAAGCAAAAGCTTCCAGACTAATAAGTTTCAAATTTGATTTAAAAAAAAAAAAAAAAAAAAAAAAAAAAAAAAAAAAGTATACATTAATACACATACATCCACACACATCATTACCCTATTTCTCAATTAAACTCTTCAATTTTTGAAATGCAAATTGAGATGCAAATTGAGAAACTTGTGTTCTTGGGAAAAAGTCAGTCAGCTTTTTCTTTTTAACCCAGAAACGTCAGCCACACCACTAAAAAAGTCCTGTAACGCTCTGATAGCGGATCTAACAGTAGCCTTTAAGACATTACTGTTAACAGTTATCTGTCCCATACCTTTGAGGTTTATCACCTCTAGCAGAAAGGAATACACACATGTCCACAAGTGCATTTCATTGTCCAATGCATCACCTTAATGCACTAATGACGGTGCTTTGCATTACCCTACCCAGCTGAACAAGTCAGTTAAGAGGCAAGCAAATGTTTCCCTCTACTACCCCTACTATAGGAGCAAGGCAGATGGCCAGGAGCTGCAGCTGGATCAACCAAAACTCACCTTTCAGAGCCCTCATGCTGAAGGCTCCAAGATTAAACAAGCAAAAAAATTCAAGTAGGACCGATTTCTCGCTTGAACTTCTGTAACTGACCAGGCTCAAAATGTTGCTGCTCTTCATCATCCAAAACGTCAAATTGTAAGTTGAGAACATATAAGTAGATGGTCACATCACAACTTGGCATACATATTCCATCTAATTACAGAGTTCTTCTGATGCACCTTCTTTATTTCTCTTGACAATGGAATACTGAGGTTTTAGTAAGTTTTTATAATCACAGCATGCTGACATCTTATCTGAGAAGAAAGGGACACCTTCAAAATTTTCTTTTCCTAAATGGCAAGGTGATTGCAGACAGAGTTACAGATTATGCACAGATTTCTTCATATTTCCAGTGTATCTTGATGGTGATCCTCAGAACTAGACTTGATCATTACTGTTTTGCCTTTGAGATTTCTTGATCTAGGACATAAAAGCTGGCCCAAGTATATGAAAATACCGGGTTGAACTAGGGCATAAAAAGTAGGATGAGTACATAGTACCACTGTCTTCATTGAACATAATGAAAAAACTCCAGTGAATGAGCACAAAAACTTCTGAAGTTGCCATGATAGCCGCAGAAATCTGAAAACTGAAATACACTATTGGGCTTCAAGGGCTTTATAAAATCTTGAAATCACTTTGAACAATATAAAATAATCAATGGAGAATCAAGAGGAGAGAGTAATTACCCTCTGAAAACGGACGTCTTCCTATCTTCTCTTTTACAATCAAGCATATCCAAGCTTGCATACATCTGTTTCATTAAGGCATGAGTCCCAAGACCCCTTTGGGTTTTGACAAACAAATGAACTTAGGAATTTTCAATGTCCATTCAAATATACTTTGTATCCTTCAAGGCATCAGTATCCAACCTTCATCCACTTCATTCCATAGATAGTTGCATTGTCTCTTATTATCAGGATCTAGGACTTTGCCAAAATATCAGACTAATGTTTTTCTTTCAAATCCTGCAGACCTAGATTAAAAGCTTGCCACAAAAGGCTCTCAAGGCTCACAAGCTCTTGAGACCAATAAAGTGTGATCAGGATGTACAGGTTTCATAATAAAAGGACTATGTAGTGAGATACCAAAGAGCTTTCTGACAATATTAGAGATCAGGTATCCAAGTTTCTTGTTTTCAGATTCTTTGTTTTTTAGAAACATTATTCACTCCTTTCCCCACTCTAAGAACGTAGATACATCCAAAATAGATCTACATTTTGTTCAATTTCTTGTATAAGTTTATGATAGTTGAGAGCAGTCTGATCCCAGTTATTCTCTTACGTATATATCCTTTTGGCTTGGTAAGTCCACATAGATGTTCTCTTTAGATTGCAACACGCTCACCAAAAGGCAGTACCTTGGCACTCAAAGCAAGATCACAAGCTACCTTATTCTAAAAAATGGCAGAGATGTTCTGTCAAATTAAACGGGTCACTGTGGTGCAAGAAACAAAAGATTACAGGAACCACAAGTTTGAAATGGTAAAAAGATTAGCTGGATTTCCAAGTGGTTATCTCTCACCTGCCCTCTTAATGAACACTATTCCTGGAGACAGGTTGTGGCCTTCAGCTTTGGAAATATCTGTGTGTCAAAACGACAAGTACTTTCAGATTTAGAAATTAACTAATAATTGTAGAACCTTTGTGCAAAAAAACCATTGCTCTTGAATAACCACAGATATCTTCAAATACGTTTCTGCTGAAATTGTAAGTCAATCATGATTTGAAGAATATCCATCCTGAAAATGGATAGACTTGGAAGCTGAGAAAGAGATAGGGGCAGTTGCTGTATGAGAGGAGCTGTATTAAAGGAGTATCTCCATTCTTCCATTTGACCTGAAATCTTTCCAAAGCAGCAGCCAGAGCACCATTAGTACTGAAGTCTCCAATGTTACTGCTTTCTTGCAAATCTGATGATTGTCTTCAGTTCCAGATTAACTCTTTCAACAAATTACTATAATAGGATGATAGCCTAAAAACTTCTAGAACTGCTTGTCCTAGCAAACTGAAACTGGCCTCTTGTAAATATCTGTGAAAAGGTAATATGCCTAAATAACAACCATACTAAGCTTTCAGCAGAACGATTACACTCTCCACTATATTGATGCTGTTTGGCCAACTCTAAAATCTAGAGATTTTCAAATCATCTTGAAGACACAACACATAAATTATCACTTCCCCATTTACATCTCATAGGGGATTCAATCGGATACTCCATATCCAAGAGGGTTAACTGTGAATGGACTCCTCTTCAGAAACACAAAGATGATTGATCCTCTAATGCTGAATTTTGAATGAACCATTTTGATGACTCCAGTACAAATTTTCATTTTTTCAAAGTATCACAACTAAGACTTTTATAATTTAAAGCTCTAACATCCTTCAGAGATTATTGGGATATGCTTCCACTCGTTTAAGATACCACTGATTTGAATTATTTAAATCAGCAATGAATAAATTTAAACCAAATATACCAGTCCTAAGCAGTTAATACTGATTGTCAAACCTTCCATTTTTTAACGACATCAGAGACAAGCTAGCCAGAGGCCAATTACAAGCTTATTTTATTTAAGCTAACAGTCAAGATTAGGAATTTTCAACAGGTAACATGTAACTGCATGTCTAAATAACAAACCTATGTTTACTGACAACTGTCGTGTTAGTTACTTTTCACAGGTCTCTGCAAAGTTGTCCAAGTGCCCTGTAACAGTGTTCTGTAGGCCACAAGAATCCAAACAAATAAATGTAAACTGGGTACAAGGAAGGTTTAAAATTACTTTAATGGTACTGATGGACGACCTATGAATGGAAAGAGAACAAATATCCATTCTTATCTTTATACTCCTTCATGAACATTCAGCATTACTGACCATGCCAGCTTGCTCTCACCTGACTTCCCCCCAAAGCCATATTCCAATAAACAAAGACTTGAACAACTACAGAACTCTTCCCATCATTAGAAGAGAGTCCCACAGTAGTAGCTCCTCCACTTGAAGGAGCGAGTCAGTAAACACAGGTCAAAAATTTTATTCTCACTGCTTGCTCCCTTACAGAAGAAACTAAGAAAGTACAGTCACGAAACAAGTATAGAAAGCTTCCTAGAAACAAATGTAATTCCAAAGTCTCTGAAGTAGAGACCAGAGGGCTTCCCACTGCTGCAGCTCAGAGGAAGGGATTTCTGAGAATCTGAACAGAAACAGGTGCTAATTTTTTAGCAATATGTTAAAAGACTTTATCCAACTTCAGGTCACTGTGCAAAAAAGGAAAGCACGTCAGGAGCGATGTCCAAACTCATTCAGGATAAAACAGAAAGACAGGAGTCTCTGACATGCCTTAGGGTGTTGCAGACTTCAGAATCTTCATTTTGCTAAAGTTTTGTTTGCATTCTTAAATATAACAATAATGTAAATCAACGTAACTGAGGATGAAATGTGATCTTATGGATTTTGTTGCTTAAGGATATCTTGATTACTCATTATACCCTGTCAACTATAGTAATATAAAACAAATATTGCACTAGAAAATAATAAGAATTAAGCTGCAGAAAAGTATAATCCAGCATCTACACTTTAAATTTAGAGATTAGAAACTCTAACTTAACCTCCCTGAATTTAACATTTCTTTCACAAACAATACAACTTTTATTTATGAGATAGATTTTTCTGACACAAATACTGAGGTTTATCCATCTTGTTGCTTTGTGAATAATTATGTTTTGTAAACTCAACTGTTAAAATATCTGTGCAAAACCTGAAGTGCAATTAATTTGAAATACACAATGCAGCATGTAAGAAAAGTACAACACAGTAACAGTAGACTTAACAAAGACTATGATTTTATATATCACTTACAAAGATTTTATATATCACTTACAGATTAACATATCCAATTAGTTTTGTATAAACAGCTAATTTTAGAAATAAGCAATGACTTTGAAATCTCCCTTCCAGATGTTGATTGTATTCTGACATCATACCTTGGACTCAAAAATACGTTCAATTAACTAGATCCAGTAACATTTATACTGCATGATAATAACAAAAGGTCTGTGTTTTCTTAGGTTGATATCAGAGTGAACTTAGTGACTATAAACTATAGAAATGCTGGGCTTAAATACTTTTAAGGTTTATTAATTATACATTCCATTTCCTTATCAAGTTTTAAATCCATTATAGAGAACTGACTGTCCCAGAAAAAAAAAAATATGTTATTACTGGGTAAGTAATATTACAAATCCTCCCATCCATCTAATAGTTTCAATCAAGGGCATACGCTAAATGTAAATTATATTTAACTTTCTAATATTACTTTATGCTACACATTAAAAAGACAAAACAAAAAAATCCCACAAAAAACCAAAATAGACTTCTTGCAAAACTGATAGGTTTTAGTTATTTTCTACACCTGCCTAGAACAGCAGGTTTCTGAAATACCTTATGTAAAGCACAACCTGTTATACATAAACACCAAAATATAGTAAATGCTGTTAAAAAACCCCTCCTCTCAACTTTTTTTTAGAGGAGGTTTTTCATTCAATCAGGATTTCATTCTTTATAAAAAACATAAAAGAAGTAACTTTTTTCTAGATAGATGGAAACATTGCAATACTTCATTGCAATTTCTCTAGATACAAGAGGAATTTCTTCCTCCCTTCTTAAAACACATCTGAAAACACACACACATCACACAAAATCTCTGATCAATAGGAACTGTAGGTTGCAAAGCTGCTTTTTCTTGGGGAAGCTACATGAGGTGCCAGTTTCATCCATTACATCACACTACGAAATGAAACCTAATGAAAGCTTGTATCTACAAAATACACCATACCTAATTCTCACGCTGACCTGCTACGTAGACACACAATCATTTACATTTTACCTTGCCTCATTTCATCTTCTGGAACTAGTGACTGTAATCTTCTGCAAGATTACTACACAAATGACTACACCTGTAGGTCCATTTTTAAGAAAATAAAACCCCTATACCGTATTTTTGGAAATGAATGCTAATATACTTGTTATAATTACACATTCTGTCATTTTATTAATTGGCTACATAAAGTTAGACGTAAACAAGCTATTCATTCTCAAAAGTGTTCTATTAGTTTCCTCTTTGGGTAACTTTCTGGGGGAAATGGGTAATGGGGAGAAAGGGAGGGTAGCTGGTTAAGAACTTAAAAGGTAAGAGAAAAAGGTTACTTACCTATAACTGTAGTTTTGAGAGTTTTGCTCCGGCAGATTCACACTCTTGGGATGTGTGTCTCTGCTGCTATGGGCTTGTATCGAACTATAAAAAGAAGGGCCCACAGCAGGCATCCAAATGCCCCCTAACTGATCCAGTTATTGAAAATAAAGTTATTACAGCTTCACTTCTTCCTAATTCAAAGAATCCACAGTAAGATTCCAAAGAAGTGGGTAAAATGGATCCTCAGAGGTAAAATATATAGGGGAAAAAAGCAAAGATGCGAGTAGGTTTGTCTCATTTAAAAAATACTTATAGTATTTTAAAATTTTTAAAAAAATATTAGCCTCCCAATGAAACAGTTAGTGATTGACGATTTCATTACTCTTCTCACAAACTCCACAGAACAGTGCCTTTTACAAGTAGAACTCTAATCTGTTAAGACAGCTGCATTATATAAAAGTGTCTTTGAAGTAGCCTAAAATCTAACTGTGAACATATAGTACTATGCATGGAAGAGCTTGAATTAAAATTTAGCAAATCCAAATAAAAGAAAAAACTAAAGCAATTTGAAAATGCGTCTCTGAAAAAAGATGGGTTACTTTCTGTTTTTTCAAGTAATTTTCAATGTTATCTTCCCTTCCTAGAAGACTCAGAGCTCCTTTTAACATTAATATCTTAAATATTTCTGATTCACAGTATTTGGGGATTTTAGAGAAGCATGAAAGATCTTGAGATATAAACCCTGAACCTGAAAATTTATTCAGTAGCAGGTCTAAATCTTGAAGAACAAGAAGAGCTTAATGTAATGTTCAAGGAAAGGTTTAGACAGAAAGTGACTAACCAGCTTTGAACTACTTGACTATGCACGAAACTAACCCACTTCTATCTGAATAGTCGCAAAGCACAAGTTAATGCAAGAACTGACATTACAAAAATAAAATTTCCCCCTCGATATCCCTCTCCCCAACCAAGGAAAAGATTCCCGAGAAGAACAGAACTTCCTGGGACATAATTTTCTAAAACTCAATAGGATTTCCTGTACTTTCATGGAGTAGTAAACTTCAGAATGTGAACGAAGCACAATTCCAGTTAAGTGAAGAAAGTAGGTTCAGAACATTGTTGTGGGAAAAGATAATCCTCTTTCTGTATTAGGCCTTCTGAATCACTTTTTTTTCAACTCAGATAATCTGAGTCTTAATAAATAATAGCTGGATCTCTCCATAATACTACACATCCTTTCAATAAAGAAGATATGATCTAGTATTGGTAGAGAACTTGTATCTGATGAGGATATACAGACCATTGTGAGGGGAGCAATACGAACTGAAGATCTGAGGTATGTCATGTTCCGTGATGTAGTTATTCTGAAGCTATTAAACGTAACAGATATATTAGAATGTAACTTTTGGTGTCAAGTGCCTTAATCTCCAAAATCTCCAGCTATTGCTTAAATTAACAGGTACAGACAAATTAATTGCAAAATTAATCAATACAGAGAGACTTCCTGATGGAAAAAGTAGGAAGGTGGACTCTTGTGCTTCCACACAGAGGATAAGGATGAAACTAACTTTTGCAAAATCCGCACCTCTCTATCATCATGAAAAGACCACATAATCCACTTGATCCAAGATCTAAATAGACCAAAAGGACAGAATTATAAAAACAGAGCTCTGAAAAGCACTCAGACATGATGCAAAACGTGTATATTACAAAATCACACCTTAGACATATCTCACATACATTAGGTCCAATCTACCAGATTTTGCATTAGTGATTTTTGCACTAAGAATTCCTTTTTCAGAAAGCAAAAAGCATGACAATCAGGTTCCAGAAAGAAACAATTCTTTTCAAAGAAGACACTTCCGCAAAACCCTGTGTTAGTTCCACCTCTGAAACAAAGACTGTCTTCCACTTTGAAGGACTTCATTTGGCTGAAACCAAATATTCTAACATTAATTTGTTAGAATAAATCATTTATAACTGAAAATATTGTAATTACCAAAGGGCTCTAATCCCTAGTTCCCACCTGTACCAAACATTATAAAAGGACCTCAGCATTAACAAAAAATCTCCTAGCATTGCCTTAGTCAAGCGTATCAGTTGTATAATTTTTAGCAAGAGCCTCCCCCTGCAAAAAAATATCTCTGCCTCTCCTCTGGAATAAACAGTTCAACCACACTACTAGTCCTCAGTAAGGACTGCAAACCAGTAGCCTCAGAAAGAACATATCACATCCAACATTTCCAAGCCTCAGAAAGAATGTGTCACATCCAACTAAGCCTTAGTGTTAAAGAGAAAGAATCTGAAGACCTTTGATGAAGCATAGTAGTATAAAGATCTCATGTCTAAAAAAAGGACAGAAGAGATGACTGATCTTCTATCAAAACTTGTGAGTATAGTTCTGCTCAAAGTAATTTATGGAAGACAACAATGTGTGCCTCCACAGAAAGTGTAGTGTGAAATAACGTGTATCCCCATGTCTTGATTACAAAAGCAGCAAAGATGATTTCATGCGGGTTTTAGCATGTGCTAGAATCCTGAGTAAGTTCTCTAGAGGGACACTTGCTACAGTAAAGCATCAGCTAGCAGTACGCATTCCCCTTCCAATTAGATCAAGTATGTGCTACAATCCCACTACTTTCTTGACATAATGTGATCTGAGGTCATAGTTTATGTACTAAAATGTACAAATGCCAGGCTTTTGAATAAATACAGCAAGCAGCTTTGCAAAAATGAATGACATATTTAGGAGCTACTGGATATATTTCTAACAGATATATTCCCATAGGAACAATAGAAGAAGCTTCCTCCTGCAGTCACACCAAACCAAATAGCTATAACTACAACAATCCCAGAGGATATCAACTTTTAGACATAGTACACATTTATAAGCAACAGCAAAAGCATTACCAGAAAATAAGAACCACATTTCTTTAATGTAACAGCTTTTCAGGAATCTGTCCTGACGTTGCTATAAGTCCTACTACTGTTCATTCACGGCTGAAACCTCAGCAGCCAAAGTGAAAAGAGCTGCTGTCTAGATAGAGACAACTTACCACCATTGCATAAATGGTGATCACTTGTCCCTGTGTAAGGTAGCAACTCTTGCACCTGATTCATAGCAACTGCAGGAACTCAGGAAGAACTGAGACCTGCCAGAGGAGGCAGGTAGAAGGGAAGCCTGAGGTTGGAATCCTGATTTGGGATGACTGAGCAATGGTGAAGGAAAGAGATCACTCCTTTCCCCAAAAGAAACAAATTAGTCTGCCTGTGGCTTTGTAATCATGATAACAAACTTTACAACTATTGCTCAACATTTCCAGAAAGCCAGAACAAAAGAAGGCATGCTTTAGTCTTGTTTAAGTGTTTGAAAGCTGCTGTGCACCATCAAAAATACAGTGCATTCTTCCAGATGCTTCTCAGCTAAAATGTGCTGGAGATCCTACTTGAACAGTGTAGATATGAAACTAGTTCTTGAAGTATTAGGAGACAAACCACAAGCTCTCTATCAATAAATTTAAAATAAGTAGAAGAGATTTAAGCAAAACAACAAATGCCGCATTTCATTAAATCAAAATTAAAGACAGTAGAAGTCTATTTTGAGGTGAGCACGTTTTCACAAACAACATTTCCTAAAAAGACTTGATTTAGTTACCAAATAAAAATCTAAGAAGTTAAACCTTTTAGTAATTGAAACGACCACATTTACAAACAAACACACACATGAACTCTCTCTTCTCCCTCCCGCCTCAGCATCTTTAAAAACAGAAAAAAAAACTTGGAATAGGGAGAAAATTTGGGTACTCTCTGCTGGTTAAAGACCTAAACTGTGAGTAAATGCAATTGTGCCCATGCAAGTCTGTCCAAAATTGACCATTTTCACCTATGAACTTCCAAAATCAGAATTTGTGCCGATTTTTCGCAGGTACACCATAAGAGACTTTTTTCTCAGAAGTAAAACACAGTACAGAGGAAGCTTCTGAAAAATTTTTAGTTTAAGCTATCAGTATCTAATTTATAAAATACCTCTTATCCTTGAGATTTACATGTGAATTTTGCATCTACTTTTGAGATTTCTGAAGCCTAACACCTTCAAACCAGTTGACAACAGAAAAAACAACAACAACAAAATCCAGAGGACAGACTCAGTGAAATCAGCTAGGATGACCAGTACAGCTACTGAAGTGAAGAGAAAGCATTTCAGAGGCTCATCTGGTTCTATACTAGAGATCATAAAGATATATGGTAGTTCTCTAAGGCTTTTAATGCCTACATAATAATGAGTATCTAGTTCAACAAACATTGGAGAAAACACAGCAGTATATAGTACCAAATCATTTCACTCATTACACTACCTTTAAAAGAATACATGTGATTTAATCTAACACCTCTTTCACATCAGTTCAAATGGGGATATGATAGAAATAAAAAAAAAAATTTCCAGTATTTTCTTAAATTAGGCAACATGGGTAGTTAATTAATAACTACCAAAAACTTACTGCAAATTTTGACTTATGGTACTTCTGGGATTTTAGAAACTATAAACATGAATTGTACTTCATTCAGTCTCATGGTTCAAAATAAGAGCAACTTGAAAAGAATTTTGAAACATAAGAACTTCACTTTCCATCCATTAAGACCCCCAAATAAAGAATACCAGGTATTAAAAATATGCATATATGAGAAATTACAGTTAATTGTTGGAGGGGAATGGAGATGAATGTCGCAGAAGAACCTACACTGAGTAAACAGAACTGAACTATGTGACAATGACAGGAATTTCTTTATAGATATATATATATGGGTTCTATACGCATATATATATATTTATATAATATATATAGTGTATACACACACACATTCCTTTTACCTTTATCTTGCACTTCTTTTGAAAATCGCTCCCTTTCAATAGCTGATTCACGTTCTATCCGCTCAATTTCAGCCAATGCATCCAATTCTACTTCATCATATGACGTTATAGTTCCTTGTTGCGAAACCTGTTGCTGTGTCTGTACCACAGGAGTTTGAGGTTGTTTTGCAGCAACTGAAGTGTTCTGTTGTAAAACAGGCACTTGTTGTGCCTGAAGGAAAGCTGTCTGTTCATGCTGCGGCAAACACTGAGCAGCGTTTAGTGGGCGGTTAACATCCTGTGGAGTAACGGGTGTTTTAGAAGTCTGTCCTGGGTACTGCACATTAAAAGGAATATCACCCTCTGACACACTGCTGTTTTCCAAACCAGAAAGCATATCATCCTGCTGGTCCATATCCGAAGATCTTACACGAGAGAGTCTTAATGTAAGCTTAGTGGAGTCCTTGGAAGGAGAACTAATGATATCATACATTGCAGCTTTTTCAGTCTGGTCTTTTTCATCCTTGCCTAACTTCATTTTCTTTTGTTTCTTTTGCTTTCTTTCTGGAGAATCTAACAATATGTCTGGGGGAACATCTCTAGGTGATGAATAAGGTGGAGGCTGAGATTGTTGGATTAAAGGTTGTCTTGATCCTAGAATAATAATTCAGAAAAACTGAACAGTTATGTTGTTTCATGTTTATATAAAAACACACTAAATATAACCTACATTATTTTAATGTGTATTTCTACATATATCTGTGTTCACAAAAGTTCTATATAAGATCGGTAGGAAGCACATCATTCCTAGATCAAGATGCAATCAAGATAGCTGCAGCGTATTTCCTAGGAATTTCAGCAGTCCACTGCAGATAGAGAAGTGATCATTTCAGAGAAGACGGAACAAAAAAACCCACCACCAAAAAGGAATAAATAAAAATAGTACCTCCCGGTTCAGAATATCAACTATTAGAAAAAGAACAATGAAAGCAAGCTGACTACAGAAAAAGGAAAGATCCAAAAGACTCTTAATAAGGTCCAGTGATGAAGACTTAATGATCAGTTTACAGGCATTAGCCATTTCAGTCACACATATAAACTTAAAAAAAATTTAAAAATCAAAACATACACAAGCTCCTTAACTTTGATTCTGACAGTTCATTTTCAACTTTCAAGTTTTATTTTAGGTAAACTCATTCCAACCTTTCCCGCTCATTACTATCTAGAAAACACTAATGCTCTTAAGGCATTTTTCTACCATTACCTCCCCTATATTACCCCTTTTTTAAAAAAAAAAAACAACCTACAAATTTTTACTTCTACATGCATTCATTCCAGGCTTTGAGTGTATCTAGAGAAATTTTTAAAAGAGGACATTTTTAATTAAAACATTCTCCAGTTAATCACATTTATATTTTGTTCCTCAAACTAAACCAGCTCCCTATAACTTTTAGCCCAGAAAAAAGATTTGAGAAACAGAGAAGCTTTTCAACCTGTCCCAATTATAATTTTGATCTATAATTTTTGGCTTAAAAAGGAATACTGGTGTGGAGAAAAAGAATAAAAAGTAAAGGAAATGCCCATTGGCTGGAACAATAGGGCCAGACTCCTCTTGTTAAAGCAAACATTTATCAGACTCCATTGATCCATTGGGCAATAGTGATCTTCAGAAAGCAGTGACTGAGATTATTATTAGTCATTCTGGTTCAGGTCATCATAGGTCAGTACTTCTAACAACAATCAGAAACTAATTGGAATACAGGTCCCCATGTGCTTCATTCAAGAAACACCACTAAACAAGAAAACCGCTTTATTCTGCAGCTTAAATTTCTACCAGATATTTTAAGAAATATTAAGACTCATTAAGCAATGTACTGACATGTAGATGAAAAAAAGAATGGATACCTCTAGCAAAGCTTCAATTCACATGAAAGTTGTGTCTTTACTGATGACACCTTTGCAGAAATTGCTATACTTCTTTTCTCTCCTAGTACATTCTGTGAGAAGTCCTATAACTTCTCTATGTAGGGTACAAAATGGGCTTAATCTTACCCCATCTTGACCGCCAGCAACAACTCCATATTCTGCCAATAATATCTAAAACGTTGGCAAGCTCTGTTTTGATTCATCCTGATTCTCAAGATCTTTCCACTACTCCAGCTCCTCAAATTAGATAACACACTCAACCACCAGTACTCAAGTCCTGGCTACCCCCTATGAAGATCTCTCACTTGATTTCACCACAGATTCCTATTCTTGTGATGCTCCCCCCCACCAATTACTGTCTCTCTTGATAATTTACAAGATTGCCTTAATGTAATGTATAGCAGAAATCATTAGCTATTGATTTCTTTTATGGTAGTAACTACCACTCAAAAAATACAAGCCGCATTTCTATTTCTACAAATATTAGAGGCAGCTCAAAATTTTTCAAAGAGATCTTACTGGCATCTGACTCTTGAATTATCTCTTACATGATACTTCTGAAGTTGCAACAGTGGAACATTTACTGATTTTCACAGTTACACTTCAAATAGTAAATATTACAAGATTGTTCCAATTTGGTATTAATTTGGTATTTTTGATGCTGAAAAATAACACTGCAGCAACAGATATGGTGGTTCTTCTTATCCTGAGGTAGATTTGAGGAGGTCAGAAGGATTTCAGTGTGTTCCATTGGTCATACTTAGAATCCAGTAAACGAAGAAATGAAAGTAATATTTTCCCTCTCCTAAGCAGCACTGCCAATAGGCATTTGAAAGCATCACCCTCCTGAAGGAAATTCCTGAAAGGTATGGATAGTAAAGCCTATAAGCCACATTTTAAGAGTACACGTTCCGGCAATAACTTCACATATTTCTGAGATGCCTAATGATGGTTAAGCCTCTGACAACAAGTAGGCTTAGAAGGTATAAAGCCTGTGTATTGAGGTGAAAAGAAATCGAAAAAAATGAAGTATTCTGAAACAGTTTCACTCTGCCAGAGACTTTAGCAGTCTGAACAGGTATGACACATTGAACAAGTCCATTCTGCTGGATGCTTAGACTTCAGGCAAACATCACCCATTAGACAGAGAGAGTTGTGCTTCTTACTGCTGAAGTCAGTCCGGAATATTTCCTATGGGAGAAGGCTTGAGCCATTATATGTCTGAGAACAAAGCTCTTACATGACTTGTTGATGGCGGAAGAAATGTTTTTGTGGAAAGAATACACAGACAGATGGGTATGATCTGCCTACTGAACCAGTTGAGATTCCAAGGTTGAGAAGGTTTGTTCTACAAAATGCTGTCAATGTAGAAATCATACGATGATTTTCAGAAATGAACTTTGGGAGTGAACTGAACTTTAGAGAAATATGTAGGCAGCTTTTAAGTCTCAATCTAGGGCTGTGCTGTAATCTACGAGAAAATTCTGACTTTCTGCAGTTGCTCTTCTATAGTATCATTACAAGAATTTTGTGCAATCACTTTTTATATGCTAGGAATATGTAAAACTTCTGAGATAAAAAGAGAATATCCACTGACTTGGGGAAGTCATTGTCTCGTTACCGAACAGTCAATATTGATGGTCAACCAGGTAACATCAAATTTAGTTAAGAAGCAGGTAAAGTCAATAAGAAATACAGCCTTTACAGAGAACAAATACATCCACCAACAATACCTCCATAGTCTTTCAGTAACAGCTATCCTGACCACCTGTGATAATCCTGAGACTGGTCCTCTATATTAATTAGTTTTCCTAATTCCTAGTGGTAGATAGCACTGAGTATGGAAGAAGTTTTATCATCTACTGTAGTAATTTTTTGTGTTACAGTTTTTACTGTAAACACCATTTTTTCCGTGACTTGACTAATTTTGTATTAAATCCTTCATAATGCAAGCAACTATAAAATGCGTTGCATTGACAGTGACTTAGCCTTCTCAAAACTGTAAAGAACACTTCTTGTTTGTCCACCCCCAGAATGGCTTCACTTGCTCATTGTGCATCAGTAACTCGGGTAGCAAACAAATAAGCTTCTGTCCAGGAGAATGCACACATCACCGACATCTCCATCTCATGGTTTTTGTCTGCACACTTTCTAATCACGCCACAGTACTCACACCTTATTTAAGCAACCATGATAACTTCTCTGATCACCTCTGAGCCTCTTCAGAGAAAAGATCACCTGCCTTCCAGAGCTGATGCACCAGAGTCACCCAGGTGATCACATTCTTCGCTGTAATCCACATGCTTAACAAACAACTATTAACATTACCAGAAACTTAGGATTCACATAATTTACAGAATTTTGAAGTATTATTAGCTTTCCACTTGCACAACAACAACTTCCAGAGGGTTACTCAAAGGGTCATTCCTTCAATTCCCTTGCAGGTAAAGGTTCCGAGATGTTGACAGAATGTGTTTCATCCTACATCCTCTTTTGCCAGAAGTATCATTCCCTATGCATGAAAGTTGTAAAAAAACTGCTAGGGAACAAATGAAGACCAATGTCTAATACTTTGTTCATAGCACATTTGAGAGAAACTTCAGGAACTTTCAAGTGCTATGCCTGTTTAAATCCACAGCAAAGTGACCCCCGAGACTTCAGAAACATCACTTAAGTAGGTACCAAATTGTTGTACAAACCTGTACACAGCACTCCAGACTTTTTACTGGAAAAGTCTTTGGAAAGAGGAATGTGTATGTGCTACATGTGTATTATTAAACTTCACATCTGTGTAATTTTACTATAAATAAGTTCCTAAAGGCAGAAGCTGGAGAAGGAGAAAAGAACCAGAGCATCCGTACCGCATTCATACTGATATTTGTTGGAAAAGCTAAGACCTGGCGATAAGAGAATCTGAAGAACACACTACTGCTGGAAGATTTTAAGAGACTGCAGTTACAATGTGTAAATGGAAGCATCTCTTTTTTTTTAAATTTAATATGTTTCTATGCACCACTTTCACATAAATGGAATATTTTCATGAAAAAGGGATCAGACAAATTCACCCTGGAAGTCTGGCTAAACCCATCTCAGAACTGGTGACAATCACCTTGAGAATTTGTGCCTTTAGCGGACTCAAAAAGGGAAAAACAGGCCCCTCAAAAGGATGGTAAAGGACTGCTCAGAGTATTATATACATAGTCTGTATGATTTGAGTACAGATTACACAAACAAATTCTCTGGAAGGATTGAGATAATAATAAAGAGCATTCCAAAGTGAATTTGTTAAGAATAAGTATCATCAAATCAAAATAATTTTATTCCATAAAGAAGTAGGTCTTGTGGATTAACGAGAACTGAGTGCTGTATCTGGACTCTAGCATAGCTTTCTCTATAAAAATCACAGAATATTCCTCTGGAAATCTTCCCAGTTTTGTACTAGATATAAAGAAATTATTACTTATTTTGATTAACAGACAATGCTGACATTCATTTTCAAAGAGCACAATTTCATTTAGAATTCAGACTTAAAGAGATAGCATATGAGACAGACAAAGAAGAACATATATTTGGGAGGTTTTTGAAGGACAGATTGCATTCATTTTCCACATACTCTTTCAATAGTTTTCAGGGAACAGCCCCACCACTTTCTCCAGAGCTTCAAACACCTCATGAAAAACTCAGCTTTGGCTGTTCTAGCTTAGAACTGCTTTATTCAGATGCAACCTTGCATAAAAAAACCTAAGACTTGAAGAAAGAAATAAGAATGAATGTTTATTTTGGCTCTCTCAGAAAAAAAATCTTTGAATAAATTTCTTCCACCTTTCTTTTGAAGGAGAGAGTGAGAGATGATATTTTTTCTTAACAAGTACCTTTAAGAGCACTGAAGTCTGTACTACAGATTTAAGAAAATTCCTAATTCTTCTTGCCATCCACTACACATTCACAGACAAAGTGTAGGGGAATCTCTCTGGAGAAGTTCTATAAATCCCTAAGAAAAAAAAAGTAATCTTTCCAAATTACTCAGAAAATAAAAAAATGGCCATTAACAATTTCTGGATGGAATACAACTTGTTTCATGCACCACTTTCACATAAATGGAATATTTTCATGAAAAAGGGATCAGACAAATTCACCCTGGAAGTCTGGCTAAACCCATCTCAGAACTGGTGACAATCACCTTGAGAATTTGTGCCTTTAGCGGACTCAAAAAGGGAAAAACAGGCCCCTCAAAAGGATGGTAAAGGACTGCTCAGAGTATTATATACATAGTCTGTATGATTTGAGTACAGATTACACAAACAAATTCTCTGGAAGGATTGAGATAATAATAAAGAGCATTCCAAAGTGAATTTGTTAAGAATAAGTATCATCAAATCAAAATAATTTTATTCCATAAAGAAGTAGGTCTTGTGGATTAACGAGAACTGAGTGCTGTATCTGGACTCTAGCATAGCTTTCTCTATAAAAATCACAGAATATTCCTCTGGAAATCTTCCCAGTTTTGTACTAGATATAAAGAAATTATTACTTATTTTGATTAACAGACAATGCTGACATTCATTTTCAAAGAGCACAATTTCATTTAGAATTCAGACTTAAAGAGATAGCATATGAGACAGACAAAGAAGAACATATATTTGGGAGGTTTTTGAAGGACAGATTGCATTCATTTTCCACATACTCTTTCAATAGTTTTCAGGGAACAGCCCCACCACTTTCTCCAGAGCTTCAAACACCTCATGAAAAACTCAGCTTTGGCTGTTCTAGCTTAGAACTGCTTTATTCAGATGCAACCTTGCATAAAAAAACCTAAGACTTGAAGAAAGAAATAAGAATGAATGTTTATTTTGGCTCTCTCAGAAAAAAAATCTTTGAATAAATTTCTTCCACCTTTCTTTTGAAGGAGAGAGTGAGAGATGATATTTTTTCTTAACAAGTACCTTTAAGAGCACTGAAGTCTGTACTACAGATTTAAGAAAATTCCTAATTCTTCTTGCCATCCACTACACATTCACAGACAAAGTGTAGGGGAATCTCTCTGGAGAAGTTCTATAAATCCCTAAGAAAAAAAAAGTAATCTTTCCAAATTACTCAGAAAATAAAAAAATGGCCATTAACAATTTCTGGATGGAATACAACTTGTTTCTGGAAAGGAGTGCAAAATTATATGGTTTCATAGGGTTGTTGACAGTCCTTAGAGATGTTTTCCCAGGAGTTTAGGAAATTATGGGAACAGGACTGTAAATGATGTGAAGTCTTCTCTTTGGAAAGCAATGGAAGGCTTTCCATTATACAGATTTTTAGAAGTTGTTTTAAATAAAATAAAATAAAATAAAATCTTTTCTGAGGTTCCAGAGCAGTGGGAAAGCAGAACCAATGGAAAAAGATTTTGATGAGCAATCAAGTTTTGGGTAGTGCATCCCACAGAATATTTTATGAGATCAACAAAAGGAAAATACTCCATGTTAACTCTTCGTAGATGAAGTTATAGAAATGAATTTTGTAAGAAAGTAGATGTGGTAACAGATGACAGTATGAAAGCAGAGCGAGTATTCTGTTTGTATAGCTAAAAATATATAATTTACATGAAAAAGAAAGGATAAAGACCTAGATAAAACTTAAGCTGCTCTGGTACCTTTACTGGAACAGAAGTGAATCAAAGATTTCTTTAACAGAGAAATTTTACTCCACTGAGTAAGAGAATAACCAACCAAAATAACAAATATGACTCTGCCATCTCTCTACTATTTGCCTTAGTTGCAAAAAACCCTTATTCCTCATTCAGATTCTATCAATCAGACAGTTACGTTCAGTCTTGAAGTAATTCAAGACCATTCTCCAAGTCTCTAGAAGTCCTTGCTACTTCCACATCAAAAGTACAGAAATGCAATCTGGACCCATGCCTTCAGTAATTGCTTCAAGCATCTATGTTACATAAGAAACATTTGATAGTATAACATCCTTCCTGAGATCTCTCTCTGGACTGATGATGTTTAGTGCCGTTTTTTTTCTCCTCCCAAACAATGAAGTACTTTGCTAATTTTCTTTATCAAAGTTTGTGATCCTTCAATGAAACTTTCAAGGGCTAATTACAGTAACAGTAACAACAAAAAACTCAGCATAGATACTTGCTGTTTCTTCACCACTAGTAAATTTATCAGCACAACTCTCACTCCAAATCACAGGCAAAAAACTCACTGTTGGGGATGCTGTGTTCTAAGTAACACTCTAATTATCCACACCTCTTCCATACATTTCTAAAATATGAGACTGGAGGTAGTAAAAGCCTGGCAAGACTCTTGCATCATCAAAAACTGGCTCTCTCAATCAGGGTTCATTAATCTCTTTAAGAAGGCAAAATGGTAGCACCATTAGTAATAGTATTTTTAGTTGTGTACTTCATCAATGGGAAAAGTAAAGCTAACATACAGATAAATAAACCAAAAAGCTCCTCTTGCACTTTTTCAGCCCCTCTAATGCTGAAACATTACAATTTGAACTCTACAATCAGATTATTTTCAGAAACAATCTGAAAAGGTACCCCTTCAAAACAGGGTTCTGAGACAGCAGCAACTTTAACCAAAAAATAATTCAAATATTTTTCTGGCTGAGTGGTAAACACATATCTGAGTGGAAGCAGTTTATATTCACAATGTTGTTAAACTGATAAGCTCAACAGGGAAAACCAAGCACAGTTCAGTCTTCGCCATTTACACAAGTTTTACAACAAGTCCTTTAGCACAAGACATTCTGATAATAATGATGCTGCTGGCATGCTATACACATACTTCTCACTAGCCACTTCAGCCACATTCCTTCTATTACTGTTTAACACAGTATATACCTACAGAAGATGAACCACAGAGATCATTTAGCAGTCACGGGAGCATAGGACAATTTGGTTAAGGGACCTCAGGAGGTCTTTAGTCCATCCTCATGCCGAAATCAGGGTGAGCAAGGCCACATTATGCAGGGCTTTAGCCAGCCTGATCTTGAAAACCTTGAAGGACAGAAAACGGGCGTCCTTTTCCAATGCTCAGCTGCCCTCGTAGTGAAAAAGCTTTTCGCAAACCTAGTTATAACCTCCCATTTCAGTTTAAGGCCATTATACCTCATCCTTCCTTCCCAACACTGAAAAGTCTGACTCAAGTCTTTCTGATAGTCTCCTCATAGGTTCTAAGGTCCACCCCCTCCAAAGACATCTCTTCTCCAGGCTGAACAAGACCAATACCTTCACCTTCACTGGAATCTTCCCCATCTCCTGTTCTCCTTCTCCACCTAATCTGACCATCCAGAAAGACTTAATTTTGTTTCGGGGTTAAGGAGAAAAAAGGACTGTTGCATCTTGCTACTATTGCCTTGTAAATATATAACCATTTAAAAGTAAATTAGCAAGAATATGCAACCTTGCTAAGTCTTTTGTATCTCAGTCATTGCTTCTTAGGGATAATATTAAAAATAGCTGTATGCATTCCAGATTTTAGCATATAGAATTATTTTGAGCAGATTTTTTTCTGTTTAACTAATTGACAGTTCACTCTATTCCTTCTCCACAGCTATGGTTTTCAGGCTTTGTTTATGCTATATGTACTGAATTTCTTGAACTACATCTAATTTCATGTTCTTAAAATTTCATGATTGCAATTAAGACTAGTGTTGCATATTAAAACACTTTTGAGCTGGTTAAGAGTTCAATACTCATAATGCTCCCTTTAAAACATATCTTATGCAGAGCAACTGAAACTATTCTTATAAAGCATTTAATCCTTATATTGAAAGGATTTCTTTCTTCTGTCCTCCATGAATTTGAGCTTTGTTTTGAAGGATCATTAGTCAATTTTTGGACCTTCAGAAATTTCTTCTGGATCAGGGCTCAAAATAATTTTGTATACAAAACATAATGACATACTCTGTAGTACTATATGAATACAGAAGTCAGGAGGAATAACTCAATACCTCTTTAAAACTCTCTGCTCTTTAAAATTCAGAAAAAATACACTGATATATATGACCATGAGACTACCTTTAAGGGTTCCATCACTTCCAGCTGGAGAGCAGACTGACTGTGGTGACCTCAAGGAAAAAGATGCAGCATTCCTTATTGAAGGATCGCCATCCTAAAGTGATAATAATAAAAAATTAACATTATGAATATGAATATTTGATAAAATAAAGACTGAAATTAGTACACATACCGATAAAATGGATCAGACAAAAAAGCATACAAGAAATATTAGAAAAATATTTATTTACTTAAAAATCTTTGTAATTTAGACTGCTTTTAGATTGTTGTATAGGCAATATTCCAAAACACAATCAATTTTAAGAAGAATTTATAACCAGTACATGCACACAAAAATAAATCTATGTATATGTCTTCTACCTAAATAAGCCCTTTTGGTTTACACTAAGATTCCATTTAGAACTTCTTTTTTTTAACAAGCACTCATAGTAAAGAGCTGAAGAGCAGATACATGACCTCTATACAATAACAACAAAGAAACGGAGAATAAAATGTAGATTTTTAAAACAAACACCATTTTTTCACTTAACCTACCCTTAAAACTGATCAAGAATGTCACCTTACTTTCACAGTTAAACATATTAACACTTTCTATTTATATCCTCCAGCAGATACACATCAGGACTGAGTAAAATCTCTAGCACTCAACTGCAGCAGCTGAGATAGTCTCATGTAAAACACAATTGGAGTGACTTTAGCTTGTTATTTCTTGTATCAGCAGTTAGACAGGAAACTACTCGATGGCAATATGAAGTACTTTCCCAATACAGCAAACAAGTTCTACTGCCTTCTCAGTTTTGCACAGAACAACTTGCTTCAATGGAACCTATAACTTGACAAACTTCTTCATAACATAATATTAATTACAATGAAATAATATCCCTGCTCTACCTTTAAGAATGTAAATGTGTCTTTTTTACCCCCACACTATCTTAAAATTAAATATGAAACCCGCTATTCAAATTCCCATTTAACATTCTACTTGGGTTTTTATTGCTTTCATGGAGCCCTCTGCTGGTCATGAGTTTACCCATTCACTCAATGCCCTAACCAGATTTAAACTTCTATAGAACAGTATTTCCCGTTTTTAACAGTGGTTTTAATACAACATCTATGGGAGTGTTTTAGGAAAGAACAAACTAAAAACCCCATATCTGCGAAGAGATAATTTCTATAATTATAAACAAATTGCAAAGATTAAAGTCATACAAAGAAAGTCTCCAAAGAAGTTCTAAGGTTATTTAATCGGTTTCCTAATTAAATTGGTTGTTTCAGTAGATAATATTCTAACATGGCTCCTACTGTGGTATCTGAATACATGAAGTTTTTTAATATAATTTTTTTTTTCAAACCTGAATTTTCTGTCTGATAAATACCTTTTATCCTTTTGACCAATTTCAACCCAATTAATAAAATGTTAGAAGGCTCAACTGTAATTATGTATGAAAATAATCAGCAGCTGGTAGTAAGTTAGAAAGCTAAACTGGCATTTCATTGCATAGTTGAGTAAGTACACACTCTGTCTGACAACAGCTAAACAGCCAATTTCCACATGCAAAGCCATAGACTAGATAGAGTACAAGTTACGCCTTGTGAAGACGTAGCTGACATTGCTCAGGGAATGGAAAGAGTTTGACATTTGCAGACTGAAGCTGCTTACAAGTCAAAGAATATAAATACATAAGAAACCAGATTTCAACAATTTCACCACCAATGGGCTCTTAGAAAACAATTCTATTAGATTTATATTTTTTTCCCTTCCACAACACAATGCATCTAAAACTCAGGCTGTGCTATTAATTACACTTATTTTTGCCACAGTGCTTGCAAAAAGAGTTGTTACCTCCTGTGCAAAGAAATCTAGTATTTAGATTCAACACTAAAAAGAACTCTATCTTAAACTTGTATGTTGTTATTGTAAGTCAAATTGAATTAATTTCCCAATGAAATTACTCATTAGCCTAACACACTGAAATTTTGGAGCTGATTTTTCTTTTTCACGCCTGTCTTATCTTTGACTTGTAACAAAACTCCAAAAGCCCCTAAATATTGGAAAAAAACTGTTTAGTAAGTTTTTGGCATGTAAGTTTTATTAAGACAGGAGAGGTCCTCTGACGACATGATTGCCAAGGACATAGGCAAAGATGACTTTTAGTAAATTAACAGCCTAACAAACCAGATAAGCAGACTAACTAGGTAGATGACCTTTTGGGTACACATGCTATTCCTACCATAACTGACAAATTTTCAGAAGTGTTCATTTAGTTTCCTGGGTCAGATCTAACCCTAGCCCTAAACAGTAACCCACACCCTTTAAAATAAGACCACATATGAGATTATGTGAAGGTTTTTACTTTTCCTAATTTCATCCAAATGAATGTTATAAACAGTTTCAAAGAAACGAGAGATCTAGAAAAAAATAAATCTCACACATTGAAGTTTCATGTATGAGAATACAAATCTGAAATTGAAATATATTTTCAGTGGTTTTATGCATCAACTACAACATTGTAAAATATCTGACTTATAAGGCAGCTAAAAATATTACTTGCTTTATCATAGTAAATATTGGCTTTGTCATAATAGACTGATTTAGGCAACATACATCACTACTTAGTCTGTGCACCATCTGTAGGTAGTCTTCATTTGAGCCATGCCTAGAATTATCAGCATGATGATTAGCTGAATTTCCAGACAACTGACTTGAAACTTTATTTTCATGGAGATTTCTCATCCCAGCTGTGACAATGGGACTGGATACTGAAGCTGAAATATAAAAAATTGTAAGTAACTATACTGATATATTCACACACTCATTAACTGTTAAAAAGTTTCAGAGAAAACACCAGAATCGTGGATATTAATGAGTTGGATGCAACAAGTCTGGAATCTGAACAAGAATCCAACTTTTTGATTGAATCCTTTTGCCACAAATACCTTGAATAAAATTAGGTATCTAAGATTTTCATTTTCAAGAGGATTTAAAACCTAAATTCCGTGTACAGAGTAGGCAAGTTCCTCTCCACATCTATCCTAATTCCTGTCAGCATCATATTCTTACTGGCTACAGAAAACCATTTTCCTCTATATAATTTATATTCACTCACCACCTTTAGTAACTTCCAACATATTAATGAGAAATACAATATTATATACAGAACAGCCACATATATTCTGAGCACAATGCTAAACTTTAAGAACAAATGACTTAAGAGTCCAATAAGAATTCTACTTACCATCAAAAAAATGCTTAGATACTTTAACAGAGGTCATGTTGTTTGTGATTGTTTTTAGAAAAGGGGAGAACAAAGAAATCTATTCATTCTGAAGGTCATCTTTGCCAGTTACTGCATACCTTGAGCATAACTCTAGCCAACTTTAAATTAATCTAGTCAATACTACAAAGGTTTGGTGAGGCTATATATGCTGGCAGCAACACTTATGTTACACTGGCAAAAATGAGGCTTCAACTAGTAAACACAAATGATGGCCATAGCTAACAAATAAAAGTTTTTAGGTTGTTTGGATTTCTTTCTGTTGTCATGCATATATTATATCTGTGCAAAATGGGTGTACACAGGGGAGCAATGCAACATGAACACGTGTTTTACATTTTCTTCTTCCTTTTTATGTGTTTTAAATAAAGTGTATACTACCACTCTGTACAGGTAAGAAAGCAAAGCTTAAAAATACCTGCCAACTCAAAGATTTGTATTAACCATATGACTCCTTCAAAGAAATTAGAAAGCCATGGAACATGCATATGAAGGTAAAGCGAACATGAGACAGTAGAATAAAACAGACATCTCAGACTTACCTTGCTGCATCTGAGGATGCGGTGTATAACTTGGAGGATGTGAATATGGCATGTATCCTGCAGGGCTTTGAGGAGCATATGGACTAGGCACCGGACTGTTCTGTTGTGCCAAAAATCGGTTACCAGAACTTGTCTGTGGTGGCACAAACCGGCTAAAAATAAAATTTTAAAAAGTTTTTAGAAGTTGGAAAAGCAAATTTAGACTAAGCTATTATTTCTTTTGGAGTATTATACATTCAGAGCATCACAACATCTTCAAAATTCTTGATTGTGCTGGAATTAAGTATCTCCCTCAAAAGCAGAATTTTAAGCTATTGATACCTTGTCAACTTCAATTATTACATAAGAGTCACAGCTTAGGTACTGTATTAGTAGAAGAAAAGAATAGAATTAAAAGTGTTGATAAGATCTCCACATAGGGAAAGGAAACAATGACACAAATATGTACTAAAACAAGATCTGCAATTTCCAAAAGTTACGTCCTAGAAGTCTGAATAAAAGTGACAGCTAAGTTTTAATAAAAAACTACGTCACTAGGATTATCAAGGAGCCATCTGTACCACATACAATTTTTTTCAGTAATATTTCCAAGATCTTCATCTGGCAGATCTATTCTGCCAAGACAGAGGAATATGTAGGCAGTTAGGCAGGACTTGTCCCAAAGTTCATTGAATACAACTTAATTCTTTCACTGGCTTTATCTTAGACTCATCCTACAGATAGGAAGCCATAAAAATAACATAGGCTTGTGACAGTAACACATGCATATTACAAGTTACATTCCTATATGAGCTTTTCAAAATAAAAATAATCCAAATAAATACTTCAGAAAGTACATTACATGCTTTCACACCTCTCAGTTCTAGATAGCAACTCTATGAAGGTAAACTTCTATAGAAAGAAACAGGAATGTATTTAATACAAGGACTTTGCAAGGATTTAGAGAAGACTTTATAATATTCACGATTCAAAAAACCTTCTTCTTCAATATCCCTTTTAGATTTAAAAGTGAAAAAGCAAAATGGGTTTTGTGAAGATACAGAGCATTTCATTTGCCAAAACAATTCCAATAATGAAGTGAAATAAGTTTATTTCAATAATGATATCTAATAACTGAAGATGAAATCTGTTAAAGCCTAGTAACTGGGTTGAAACTACATGCAGAACTCTTTCCTCTAGTCCAGAGTATTTTATTATATTAATAAAAGCCGTGATTAGAGGTACATGTTACTTTGCAACACTCAGAAGTTTAAAAAGAGCCAGAAAGTAGACGAGGATGCTGCTGGAAGCCTGGCCAAACTCCTGGGCCTATCCTCCTCTGAGTGGCTTTTTGTCTAACTGTTACAGCAGTATTCCATGCTTTTACAAGCCTTTTTTCCCACCGTCCTGTCACACTGGTACTGTTATACATGCTGGAACACATTAGCTTCTTCTTCCTATCCTCCTGCCACCACTATCAGCCTCTGCCACAGGTAGAAAACAGCTGGAGGGGTGGCAGGAAGCAGGGGGACTCCTTAAGCAGGAAAGAAATTTTGCGAAAATTATGATAGGGAAAGACTGCAGAGAATCATGACTAATCCTTGGAATACAAGGATTAATTCACTGACAGAAACATGGGGGGGTTTCCAGCTGAAGAAACTCACCCTGCTGTTGGACTAATGCAAAATTTGTCTTGACACTGGCCACCTTCCATGCACATACTTGCAGCAACAATTGACTGCACTGTAAGAAGAATTTGCAGTCCACCGTCCCTCCCACCCCCTTTAAAAGAAAGCATTACCTGGAAGGGCTATGTGAGATAGTGGTTTGTTGATAATTGGAAGATGCAGGACTACCACGCATAGAATTCTGAGAAATATTAAACTGCGACATCATCATCCCTATTAAAAAGAAGATAGCAGCATTACTTTACACACATTCCTTTTTTAATCAATTAAGTCTCTTATTTCAGAAATTATTATATACAAAGCGATTATAAACTTCATGGACATTAACATCATCCACCCACAACGATCAGAAAATATTATAAGTGACTGAGTGCGTGTAAGATGTCCATTTTACAACATAACATAAAGTGTTTCCTAAAGCAGTATTAATTCAGTTGTAAATATTAAATGTAGTTCCTTCCTCTGTTCCTTAAGAGCTTCTCAAGCCAAAATGTACTAGTAACAGAAATGTTTTATAATGGCACATATATTCCACACTGCAGGTGTGCTACTGAGTAAAAGATTTGGAAACTTCACAAGTCAGAAGAACACAGGAAGCTTATCTCCCATTTTTAGAGCAAGTATAGTGAACATTCATCTCGGGCTAAGTGCTGCAAGATATTCTCAGCACTCTCATAATGCCTTAGTGGTTCCTTTCTACCCAGAGATGAAAGCTTTCTATTCTACCTCCACTACACTTATAAAGGAATGTTATCAAAGAAGGTGCTGGAATATTTCAATTGAAAACAAAACCAATATCCCAACTGTAGTGTGCCACAGCCTGTAAATCCCAACAGTCATGGTTTGGAAATTCAAAAGTTCTAGCTGGCAAGCCACAAGTACCAATGTGCTTCAAACTAACTAATTTAAGAGGCATTTGGATAATGCCTGTAACATTTGCTTGAACTTTTGGTCAGCCCTGAAGTGGTCAGGTGGTTGGGCTAGACGATCGTCGTAGGTCCCTTCCAAATGCAGTACTCTATTCCATTCTAACACCGTTATTAGGGAGAATTTAAAGGAATCTTTTTTTTTTTTTCCTCTCTTCAATACAGGTATAAAGAATTCCCTAACAACAGCATGACACTGGAAGTTGAAGTGATGTAGAAACACCAAAACTTAAATGAATTTTAAGTTATTTTAATGACAGAATTAAATGTCTTGCAGCTAAAAGTGTCACCATTCACGTGCACATTGCAGCTTGGGAAGCCACAGCAAATGCTCCACAGCCATGGGTAAAAGCACATCAGTAGTACAAATGGTTTAAACCAAAGGTGAGACAGAAGGCTGACAGAAGTCCTCGTTTCAGAGAGTCTGGCAGCTGTCAATCGTTCAATTGCTATCACTGATTTCAATTACTGCAACACCCACACAAGTAAAACTAGTTTCAGAAATCGTCCCTGTCACCTTTTTCTCTTCCCCTCTCCCTAGCAGGGAAGAGATGTGATAATCCTCCAGGAATGCAGCCGTTACTACCTCCCAGTAGGTGTAAAGTGCTGCATTCCATGTATATTAGCACATGAAACCCAGCCCAGAGCAGGTGTGGAAGTCCCATGTTGTGCTGAAAAAAAAATAATCAGACACCTCCATACTTCAATACAGAAGACATTTCACTGTCCTGGGTATCAGAAGGGGAAAATTTGTATAAATGGACACTGTTTGCCTTGCATAGAGGCAAGTGAGGAGGAGACTCCAGAGGTTTTGTGCTGGAAGTAGCACCAGGTGTGCCCTCTGCTCGCTCACCTCTCATGGCCACTCTCAAGGCAGCTAGGGGTACAGTATCTTAGTCAAACTACTGACCCTTAACATTCATGAACAGAAAACTCACAGAATGTGCCCATGCAACCATGAACTATTCAGACAAAATTTCATTTTATGCTTAGAGCACAGGCTGCACATTTTAAATACTTTAAAAATATACCTATTTATTTTCTCTTCCGTTCGTTTAAAACATGTTTTGAACCACAGATTTTGGGTTTAAAAGAATGACAGAAAATACATAAATTCATTTTCAATAGCATTTAAAAAAAAATTTAAACTTATTCTGTGATGGACAGCTCTCACTTCATCTCTATTAGGGGGTGGGGCAGGACATGAGAGGCACAGTCAAGGTAACTTTAAAGAGAAAAAGAAGAAGAAAAATCCCGACAAAAACGAAGCAAAAACCACCAACCAATCACCAACAACGAGGTGTCTCCGAAGTCTCCAGACAGATAACAAGTACGCTTGATAATGATACGAGAAAGAAGTAAAAATAAGCCTCAAACATTTATTCTAAAAAGGAGTCAAAATTAGTCTGTGGCCACTAGCACTAAGTGACCACACTTCTTTTATGTTTTTTATATTGTTGTCATATCACTAAGCAGCAGATTTATGGCTCACTATGCACTTCAGTACCTTAAAACTTAAGAATTTCTTTTAAAGGCAACCTTAATTTTGTATGTTGGCAATGTTCAGGCTTGAGAAAGCATCATCCTAGTAGTAACATTACTAGGATGAATTTCCTTAACACAAACTCTGTCTTGACTATAATTTTTTTACTTAGAAAGAAGCGATATGCATAAATCCATTCTAGCATTCTTACTAAATGCCAAGGAATGCACTACATAAAAACACAGGTCAAGGTCACAGAAAGTCTTGCATGATTAAATTATATTACAGCATCATGCATGCTTAAGTCAGGCCTGCTAACCAACAGGTGATTTTTCAGTTAAATATATACTTTTATTGAAAGAATATGTCTGCAAAGTTTTTCCTTTTTACTGCACATGTGCACTTGAATTAATTGAAAAAGAAAATCCAAGTAATTGATGTTTGCGAAAAGATGCATTTGATTTTAATTGCCAAAATTCACAAATTCTGGTAAATAACTTAAAGTGACTATTAAGCCCTTTCTGAACCCTAACCAATGCTATGAATACTAACCTATTGCAATTTACTATTTTAGCTCATCTTCCAACACATGACAAAGCCGAAGTGTTCAGAGGGAGAAGAGAAGAAAGTATTATGAAAACTGAAATTAAATAATATCTTAATTTTAAATAAGTAACTATAAAGAAATGCACTTCATTCATACACTATAAGATGCAAGACTGATGCAGTTCTAAGATGGCACCTAGAATTTTCTGCATTACCCAATGAAAAAGGTCTACAAGTAAAATTAACATTTTGCCCTTGTATAAAGGTAGGCCTGATGCCACATGGTGATGTGACAGTCTGTTCAGACAACCTGGTAATAGAAAACAGTCTGAAAAATCTAACTAAAAATCTAACCTGTATGAAGACTGTTTCAACAATGGGACTGTTATCAAAAGATGGGGAATATTGATGCTATGTTACCTGGAACAAAATACGCCAGCAACGGCGGGAGAGGAGAGTGAGGGGTGCCCAGTGGGGACATGAAGCTTCAGAAGTATTCAGATAATACACCCTTCTTAAGCTATTTGTTGATCATAACTAAAACCAACTCCTGCTTTAAACTCAGTGTTGAACTATGAATCAATATGAACTTGGGAATAAACATCAGCACAGAATTCTGCTTGAGCTTCACCTTATATTCACAAGAATTCAAAACATAGTATTTAGCTTTCTGGAGATTTCCTGACAAACTGTACTGAATCAAGAATTTTATTTCATGTTTAATGGAATTCTTTAGCCAGGTGATCTTCCTGTTCTTGCACCAGCACTGAAAGCTCGGAGGAATGAATTTGAGTTCACTTTGTCCGTACTAACGCTGGAACGGACATGAAGGGATCATGGTGCACAGACCCATCCCAGGCTGAGTAAATAGACAGGGGGTCCTGATGCCTTCATTCCTTCTCAACTGTGAGCATTACAAACAGTGGCTCGCAATACCAAGTGCTGACTTCACCACATGCTGGACTCAACAGAAGCCGAATGACAATATTCAGAAGGAAGACAGTAGGGAAAACAGAAGAGATGAATTTTAAATACTAGAACAGAGTCTAAATTTCATTCTTCCAGCTGGCAAAATGCATTACATAAGATCTCTGCCAAACCCTCAACTGTTCTACAAATCGTGACACTACAGAGATTACAGTATCTTTTCAGAAATCAGAGGAAAACCCAGCCGTTGCTGCCCCAACACATCAGTATAGCCTCCTTTCACCTTGGGGATCTGAACCTGACATAGTAACAGCTAATAAGGCTATCCCAATTTGCCAGCATCGAGCTTAAAGGTCCATCTATGTCCCAGTAAGAGTGTGGCCTTTTTCCACCGAAAATAAAGTCACACTTCACCTAGCTTTACGATTCCAGGGCTTTCTTCCTCTCAAAATACTTTGTCTGCAGCTATGCTTTCCCCTTCTTCCCCCTTTTAGTTCCAGTTTTCAGATTTTACACTTGCATTGCAATGCTTGCACTCATACAAGTATTCAGAATTATGTAAAATAAAATTAAATATTCAAGGGAATATTAAAGTCTGATCTCTTCTGGTTTTCTGAAACCACTTTGTCAACTTTAATAAAATAACATCAACTGTTTAAGTTTCATGTTGAATTATTTTTTATTCTGTATTAATACCTTCCTCTGAGCATAGGCCAAAGCACATTTACTAGCACATTTAAAGATAGAGATGTTAAGATTATTCTTAATCTACTGAATCAACTCACAAAAGGGTTTCTCCTTGTGAAGCACAGAATTAGCAAAAATTAGAAATGAACTAGCTTTGTCTTCCTTCAAAAGCCTCCACTGGGACAGATAATTTCAAAAATGATGTCTCCTTTTTGCACTGGCAAAACTTACTTTCTTCTACAAAACTGGTGGAAAACTCCAATTCAAGCACATGTTTTTCTGGGACCACTCTGCAAACTGGCAGGACAATCACAACTCTTCCCACAGCTGGAAAAATCATACTCTGCCACAGCTACTACTAAACGCAGGATCTGGAGACTGTTTCCAGAGCTTAAATTTCAGGATATAGGTACCAATGAACTTACAAATATTTAGCACTGCCTTTCACATTTTCATTCCAAGAATTTTTTGTCTTCTTTCAAGGAACTTTATGTGTTCTGTCCTTAGAAAATTCTTTTCAAATATTTTACGGCTTTTTACTCACAAACCTAGGTGAATGAACCTAATAATCTCTTCCCCCCCCCCAAAAGCACACTACACTTCCTATCCTCTGTGGACTCCCGTAACACTTCTATCTATTTCTCTAAAGTACTAGCAAAGCTTTACCCCTACACTGCAAAAATTCTGGAAATTTTCCTATTCATGACATAGTTTGATATTTAAAGAATATATTTCAGGTCAAGTCTCCAGATCTACAACAGAAACTATCCAATTAACCCTTTGCTTGGTCTCTCTTCATCTTTGCTATCAGCAGTATATCTCACTACACGTCAGAAGAGAATTAGCTGTCAAAACAGTAAGATCTGCAGGGCATCACAAGTTGCTGAGACAAAGAACAGAGGGAGGATCTGTTTAGTATAGTTCATTCCACCTCATTCCTTACCCCAGAACTATTAAGAACTACCACTGTAATGATACACTATAATTGTACAGATTTTCAAGGCATATTTTTCCAAATTTAATTACTCATTGACAGATACATAAACCTAGCCATAAAGAAATTCAAATAAAATAACTTAAAAACAAAATCCAATCACTCATACTAAATATTAAACTTTGTTGTGAAATTAAACATTTTTTACAAAAATACCTGGTAGAGTTTATTTCCAAGATTATTCTAATACAGTCAGAAGATGTCAAGATACACAGCTTTATATCACTATCAAATGCAAGGTAAGGCATAAATATCACAGTTGTGCTCCATATATATTTGTATTTAGTATTAGCCCCCTAAACTTACAGAACAACATAAATGCAATCAATAAATAGTCAAAAATACTTACCGCTTTGTACCCCGTATCTGTTTTGCATGCTTTTCTCCCTGAAAACATTAGGATTCCTTGCCAGGATAGCCTGCAGCAAGACTGGTATATCTCCCTCTGGATCATCACTGCCAAGGTTATCTTTCAACTCTCTGGAATTGTGGAAGTAAGCAAATAAAGAGGCAAATGCATTTTCAAATTATAAGAAACTATGAGTCAAGTAAAAAAAAAAAGAAAGAAAAACAAAAAAACAAAACCAAAATGAAAGAAGACAATTTACTGTTAAAATATAGAAAAAAAACCCCAAGTCTGCAAAGCACTGTTCCCTGCCTCTAAATTCTTTTCTGTTACTACGCGCTTGTATATACATGGCTGCCAGTTTCAGACTATTATAAAGTTTTTTATGCCCACTTTTATATTGTGAGCTTCTCAATAAAATAATGTTTTTGGCATAACGTCAAGGAAGTACTACTGTAGGAGTGAAAATAACATATGTATGAATGTATAACATTCGGGTTGCAGCCCAATGCTTTGAGAATCTTTTATTTTAAAAAGGGAAATTGTCATATCTTTAACATCACAGGATTCCCTCCGAACCACAAAAAAAAAAGTAATGGATTTTCTATAAATGCACACATGCTTTCAATTATTATTTGCTTTGATGACTTTTAAAAGCTACTTCCATTTGATCAAAACAATTAATTCGAACATGTAGGAAAGAACCAGGGTTGCCACCATAAGACAATTCAAAGGACATCAGGGAAAGATTCTCAAAAAAATAAATTAACAAAATAGAATACATTAGCTTACTTGCTGGTTCAAGTCTTGAAGTATTTAAATTCAATACCTAATGAGAATTGACACAGGTCTTACACAGGTGTCCCAAAATTTTTTTTTTTGTGTAGTACTGAGCATATAATTTGTCTGTGCACATTATTAACCAAAGTGGAACACAAATGAGTATTGCACAAACAACACCATGAACTCTGCACTCCTAACTAGCAAGAATGGAATAAGAAGCAGATCTACAGAATAAGCCCCACATTTATGCATAACAGCTTACAGACAATTATTCACATTCTGCCTGACTGAAATATTTGCCTCTTATAGCAGTCATCTGCTAAGCAAGCCAAATAAAAACCTGGCACGTTCTCACAAATATCCCTCTCACTCCAATTAATTTTGATTTCGAGGAATAACAATTGTGATCTGATACAGTTGAAGTTCAAAATACATACATGTGATCTGTTGACACCTGATTGAGACTGTGGACGAGTTGTGAAACCAGATTTTCATCCCTGCACGCCAGAAGGCAGTTCACCTCTTCAGCTATCCGTCCATTGAAAAGCAGGCTTTTTGTTGTTGTAGCAGGTAAAGGTGATGGAAGAGGCAGCTGGTTCAAAACTGTTATCAGAAAACAGAAAGGAGTTCAGAATTATTTCATGGTACACAGGAAAGAAAAATTGACATCTACATTTAAAATACTGAGAAGATTGATGAATTTCTTTTTAATCATGAATACACACACACACTCACACAAAGGCTGGACTCTGTTTTAAACAAAGTAATGTGGTCAACTCCACAAGTTAAATTACTATATTATTGTAAATATTTAATTGTCCTAATGCAAGTATTATTAATCAAAACATACTTTTAAACATTCCAGAATATTATTTAGTATGTTTTCATACTTTTTTCTTGGAGCTAAGATAATCAATAAAGAAAGGAAATGCAAAATCCTTGTAGTTGCATGCAGTAGCGTAAATGCATTCAGCATATACTTAAAGTTTTCTACTCTGATCTTCATATTAAGTTACTGTTCCCACTTTGTATGATCAAGGTAGATTAAAAAAATAAAAAAGCCAACATACCCCACCCACCAAAAAACCAAACAACCCAAAAGCCAATTTTAAGCTACTAATTTAATTCTCAGTTTATTTTTCTCATGTATTTATATTTCTATGTAATCTTTCTCAAGAAAAGGCTAGTATCTTTGATTGGTACCATCACTAACATGTCAATTCAGTCAATATACCTATTCATAAATATTGGTAAAAAGATTTAATTGAAACACCCATCACAATATTTCAATCAGATCATAAATGAGCACACTACACTTCAAGAGGGCACCCCTAGGTCTACAGGTGTAACAAGGAAGTGTACCATATAAGAAGCCTGGACCAGATGATTGGCAGAGCTACACAGACAAGAAGAGAGTAAGCCAGAACAGGCCAGAAAGCTAGCTACACAGAAAAGTCATTTTTCTGGGTCCACAAAAACAAGCTGACTCTTAAGTTCAAGTTCCCAGGCTGATTACAGCTCTGAGGTAAAGGTTTTAACTGAATCATGAGAAATAGCTTAAGGAAAAAAAATAATTAAGTGAAATATACTCTGTTGTCTCTTTTCTATTTTGAAATTCTTTATTTAAAAAAATAAGAGGGGAGAGAATTCCAGTACTTTTCCCCCTATATAATGTATATCATTATTTTATTTAGACATAAATTGCTATCCAAATATAAGTGAATAATAAATTAAAATAACTACCTTTAAATACTTGCATCAGATTACGCTGAATGTGCCAAAACTTGGAAAAATTAGTAAGATTAGCAAAAAATATTAATTACAACAGTATAAGTTCAGCTAGTTAACTGCCTACTCTATTGCCTTTAGTCATCATGTCTTCCATGTTTTTAAGGCAACAGGTGTTGCCCATTCCAGTGCGTTCTTTTTCACACAGAGAAAAATATGGTAAAGCAGTTACAAGCCTTTCTTTTTCAGTTGTTCCTGAGTTTCTAAACATCAGATAAACGTGACAGATAAAGAAGCAAAATGCACCTAATGCAAGGGCTAATCCCTCCAAAGGTAGTTCAGTGTTTTAAGAAACTCTTGCACCAGGAGTGTGGCTAGTGACTTCGACCAGTTAAGTACTTTGACTTTCTTTAGAACCTTACCTGCAAATACTTAATGTTGGAAAACTTCCCATGTACTGGAAACTTATTATTTGCATCCTGATGGTCCATTATTAGACATACATAATGACACACATATACACATCTACATACATATACACATCTAAATACATAAACAGTATCTTCCAATTTGATCTTTCAGATTACCAGAAGCACAATACAAGTGTGGGTTTTTCCTCCAATACATTTTTTAAAATACTCTTTTTACTGTAGGGAATTAAATTCAATTGCCGGGTATACACTTTCAGTGTCTCTTGGGAAGTCTCCAAATTTCAACAGTATAAGAATAAAAATAAGAGCTCAGAAGAAGCACATGGGTCACTGAGTCCAATTATCCTCAGATAGACAACTGAGCTGTAAATTCTTTCTTACAGTTTATGAACAACATGCATCTTTGTCCCAATTGCTCTTATTGCAGTGGTTGTTCACATATTTGCAGTATCGTTCCCACTATAACCATTTATTTTTGTGCCACTACCAGCTTTTAATGTAAACAGTTCTTTTCCTTTCCATGCATTTTGTCTTCCTGATATATTTAAAGACAGTACACATACTTTATCTACTCCTATTGTAGGCTGAACAGCTAAGAAAGAAGGCTCACAGGTTCAGCTACTTTTTTCCATTCTAGCAGCCATTCTTTCCACCTATTAATTAGAGCAACTTTTTATACCTTGTCCAAAACTAAGAAACTAGGTTTCAAGTGTATTGAGAATATTACACAACTCTCTTCAGTTAGTTGAGCATCAGTCTGATCCATTCTCTCCAATGAGATGTATGTTTTAGAGAAGTATTTTATCCTATATATGCTTTTCTTTATCAGTGGGATACCTAGATATGCTACTGAATGATATTCTGAACAAAAAATTAATTCCTACATTTTGTTTCAGGTGTCCTGAAGGGTTTTTTTAAAAGTACATTTCATTTAATGTTTAAATTAACATGTTCTATTTGAATAGATTTTTAAAATTTAAGCAATGACAAAATTAACATTTTTCATGCCAAATCTGACTTTCAACAGATTTACCTTTAAGAACTTTTAAAATAGAACTATTTTTAGTATTTTGAAAATGCAGGTATTTACTGAAGAAATAAACAGCATAGCAGAGACAAAAAAAAAAAAAAAAGAGTACTTACGGTCTGTAAGACTAGCAATCCCTGCAAGAGTAGTGATGGGAACATGAGGCATATCCCCATTCATCCTGAAGTTCTGGGACAGTAGTGCCTACACAGATATTTTAGTTCAGGTGCCAGCTATCATTACTTCCCATCTCCCAAGCACTGAAATAAAAAAAACAAAAAACCCACATATGAAAAAGAACAAAACCAAATTAAAATTCTCAGTTTATTTTTTTTTAGAATTTTAAATTCAGTAATATGAATGAAATGGACACCAAACCCTCAGCTGCATACTAAGTAATTTTTGTCAAGAGTGGGTAAAACAATGTAGATTTTAAATATCAAATGGTATTAAGCAATCAAAAGCCAAGTCTCAGAAGCAAAGCCCTTCACCAAAAAAGATATGGCAAGAAAAAGAAAATTTGCTTAGGTTATACAGTACCAACTCAAAATTGGTAACAAAATGTCTGTAACTTCATATTGCAGTGGATAGGACTTAATGCATAACCAGTTTAATTAGCTGCTATATTCACTTCCCAGTTTTGCAGAAGGAAATATTTTTCATACAGAGTAAGCTAGCAAAACGAAAAGCACTGATTTACAGATGCAAAAATCAAGGAGTAAACAAAGTGCAAAATACAAAATCTTAGTATATTTTAAAAAGTAGTAGCCATTTCAAAATTGATCTCATGAAACTACCACCAGAAACTGTATCACCTCCTCCACAAAAAGAAAAGGTTTATCCACCAGTAAACTAGTTCATTTATTTCCTGTAAAACAGCATAGTTTATATTCAACTACTGAAAAAGGAATTTGTTCAGTTTTCACTAACTTTAAAGATCCCAATGGTAACAAAGTCCACACTGCTAAAAATAAAAAACAAACCAAAACCAGGTCATTACAATAATTTCAAGTCCAGTTCTAAAACAGGAAAAATTTACAAAGATCACACATTACAATCCACTATTATACTAATGAAATGACAAAAATTAAATATGATATTTTCTGAAGACAAGCAATATAAATTAAAGGAAAGGCATTTGATATATAATGCAGTTACTTATTACAGACAGGCATCTGTGTCAACAGTTCAGGCAATAGTAAAAAGACTTCTTCTATAAGCATTTATGTTATCTACTGAAGGGGCTGAAATCCTGATTTGCTTATGCTTACTTTACAAAGCAACATTTTTGAGCATTACATATACAATACACAGAAACCAAAAGATCACTGCCATTTCCTTAGTAATGTTTATCTTACTCTTTCTTCTGCCACATCAATGACAATATATAGGACACCATTGCTAATAAATACGTATAGATTCCAAGGAAGACGAGAAAACTGAATGTTACAAGTCTTTTTCCCACTCAAAGTTCCCATGAACCCCTGAAGTTCGCTGTATAAAGTTTTCCTATCTACACACAACTGAATTCTTTGAAAAAAATACGAACACCAAGGTTAAACAACTGACAATGAGCTGACTTCCTTTGCTGTGCCTGCCATAGTTCCATTCTCACCACTAAATTACACTTGTTTATTAACAGTGTAGTACATAATAAGTACAAAAATCTAGTTAAGGAAACGGAACCAAAGAGATATTCTGTACAGGTTGTTGTGCTTGGGTTTTTTAATCCAATAGAAAACAGCCTTCATACACCCAGAGCAGTTCCAAATACTACTTGATACTCAGGGGTTTTTGCCCCAAATGAATGCCAATATACACAGAATTTCAGTGGCTTCTTAGTGCCGTAAATAAGCAATAAGAGAAAAGAGAAGAGAGGAGAAAAGAGAAAGGGGAGAAGGGAGAGACCAACTTTTGTCATGAGTCTGCAACAGCGAACCCACAGGAGGTAACACTTCTAGAATTCGAGTTTTCATTGAATGGTTAGTAATTAAGGAACACCTTCCACACTTAAATTGTATGTACAATAAGAAGGTTATGTCTGATGGTCTCTTCTCTCCTGACTGAAACTGCATTAAACCTAAGGCCACATCAGTAGTCAGTATTATTGGAAATTCTCTATGTAACACAGAAACAAAACAACAACAACAAAAATAACCTGTTCACTTTCCCTTCCTGATCACCTGGGAAAGCTGTAAACTTTCTGCTGTCACTACTAATTCAAGTTCTTTCCAAGTATTATTGCTGTAATAATAAAATTATACAGACATTCAACGGGTAAAATTCCTCCAAAAGCAGGCACTTAAATTAGAAACATCCTCCACAGATACTTGATATGAAACCTAAACTGGCACGAGCCAGACCTGAGAGTGGAGCAAGTGCAGTGAGCAAGGATGGTCAGGGGAAGAGAAAACTTTCTTTTGTAAGAGTAGAGTAGAAAGGGTTGATTTGTTTAGCTAACGAAACAAAGGTCAAGAGGGAATGTGGTTGCTCTCTCTAAGGCAGTCAAAGAAGGTTACAAAGGAGGAATGCTACAGGGCAATGCTAACACAACAATTAATGGGGGCATGAATGCAAGCAAGAAGAAAATCAGAACAGAGCTTCTTACCATCAGAGCGGCCACTTTGTGCAACAGCCTTCAATTAGGAGTAGTAGAGATAAGCAACACCATTACTTTGAAGATGGATCATACAGATGTTACAGAAAGGATAGGAGGTAGTTGCCTGCACCAGCTGGGAACTAAGCCCTGCGATTCAAGAAGTTTGGCTCTTACACTACGAAGTTTTTGTAAGTATGATGAAGTGAGTAAACAGATGAGAGTGTTACCAATGACAGGCGGCTTCTCTGTTTATAACCATATGCTAACTAAAATGCTGTTTGATTCCTACTAACCTGCTTACTGTGTGAGAAAATACTTAATTACTTAGCTTCTTGCTCCGTGAGAAAATAGTTAGTCACTGAGTGATAATGAGGAGACTACTAGAAGTAGTTAATCACTTCAAGGTTCTCTCATATGTCATAATAGATACTCCTATACCAATTAGGACAAAGCTGTGACTACTTCAGGGAACATCCTTATCATCAAGAAGTTGGCAAACTTACAGTAAACTTTTACTGTCCTAAAATACCTTAAAAAAACCTCAATACCTTAAAAGGATAATGTGAGGAAGGGTATCCTTACCTAAATGACCACTGAGGAGCTCACACCTGCTCAGAAGTGTTTTGCTACTGCTACAGAATTTAATACATGTGCAAAAGGGCTATTCAGTCATTGTGATGAATATGTAAGCATAGGTGGAGTTATGTATTAGGTAGGTGGAATTATGAGAATCTTTAGTGTATAACTCATGGGTGAATATCCCCGGTATGGTGTTCTAGATTTGTGGATTTCCACCTAGCACCCGTTAAATAAAGCAATATCTCCTATCCAAGCTACTTGGGGTTTCAAGAGCTGTTGTTCCAGGTAACAAGAGTAAACAAAAGACAAAAGAGTGACTGATGGGATTAAGTGATGGGATTAGTTTATACAACAAACACAATATGAAGAAACAACATGGGAATATCTGGGTCCAAATATTACATCAGTTGTGTTGAGAGCAAAACTGCATCTGTTATACAACTGGCAAACAAGGTGAGATTCAATTCCAGAACTAGAGACTGAGATCCAGTGAAACTAGAACTCAAACTTTATGTCACTGAGCATATTAGCAAACTCACTCATTTAAGGAATTTAAAGTATCAAGCTGTTAGAGGAAAAAAATTGACAGCTCAAGACGAGAGAGTTTCTTTCATACAAAACATCACATCATGCAACAATTAATGGCTTGACTGACAGATAAGTTTTGTTGTGGTTGGTTGCTTTTTCTTTTCCATTCCCCAACTGTAATAAAAGTTAGAAGTACTACATAGTAGCAGCTCACAATTAGTCAAGAAGAATCAATATTTTTCAATTTAGAAAATTTTACATTCGCAGCTTTGCACAGTAACTATTACCAGTAGTACCGCATTTCTACCTCTAGACTGAAAAAATGAAACTATTAGTTGTATTAGTTGAATCAAGAAGATCAAAGAACTGCTACATTGTAAAGCTTTTAACAATGCATCAGAGTGCAGTGTAGCAGTTCAAACAGAGCAGTAGAAATCAAATTTACATATATACAAATAAGTCTTGCTTAGTCAGTATAGATGTATTTAGGCTTTTGCTTCTTTATAAGAAACAACGGATATCATAAAAGATGTTTCAGGGAGGAAGAAACTGCAGTGCACAATGAAAGTGACACAAAGAACCCCCCGGTGAAACAAAAACAGTGAAATGGCAGCATATATTGAGAATAAAATATGAACAAGCGATCATCATAATACACAATAATAAAGTGCAGCCAAGCCTAGACTGCAAGGAATTTAATATTTTAAAAGTTTTTGCTATGGACATTAAGAACAAATTTAAAGTGTAACTTCTGTGTATTATCTTGTGCCCTTTTTTTTGTTAATTATGTATAGTCTCCTTTACCTTCAAATGAATATTCCAAAGAAAAATCCTATCAAAATGTTAAATTTAAAATGCTGTGGGTTGTTGGTGTTTTGTGGGTTTTTTTTTTTTCACTCTGCATTTATGAAACATTCCTCCTCTTCTAGTTTCCTTAACAAAAATACCCAGTCCTTCCACAGCTTAGCTATGTGCATGTATAAGAATGGTGGAAAACAAAATCTATGTGCAATAAAACACAGGCTCAGTAGTTATGCAAAGATAAGTAACCAACCTCAGGATTCAGAAATGTGCTATTTATGTTTAAACTTTTCATTCTTCATACTCCATTGTACTCTTTAACTTACTGTATCTTTTGATTTTAAAAAATGACATAAATGACTGACGTAATGTATTTCTGAGAAGATTAAAGACCAATTAGGTGGATTAAAATTAAATTTTAAAGGAGGGCTATGGTGTTAGGTCTCTATATTTTTCTTTTTGAAAGCATTCTATTAAACAGAATAATTTAAATACAGTTATGTTTTATTTAGATCATGAAATCTTTATTTACAATGAAAATACTTTAAAAAGGAGTTTTCATTTCTTATCTGTTGAGTAGCGAGTAGCGTCATATTGATGTAACTGCAACACCATGACCAAAGTTGATTTCTGAAGCTGCACATTCAAAATAAACTGGTACAACTCATGTATTAGTTATTTTATAATTTAAGCAAGCAGTGGACTTTTTCGTTTCTTTTAAATCAGCAAACATGCTATTAGAAATTTATTAAGCCTTCCTCATAGACAGTTTTGAACTTCCACATTTTGCAATAATCTACTTTTCTTGTCCGTTACTACATGAATCTCTGCTAGTTATTAGTCCATGAAATTTCCTTTAAAAAAAAATTTTAAAAAAATCACTTTAAGAGAAGCAGAAAGTGAATGACTGAATATCCTCTAATTCTCATTCAAGTAAGATACCAGGACTGCAGTATGTCATATAGATTTACCCACAAGAGGGCAGAATTCTAGTTTCTGTACCAGAGCTACAGTTTTATCATACAATGACAGTAAGTCTCCAGAACTAAATGCTTACAAAAAACTTTAAAAAATACTAAGGAAGGAAATATGGTTGCCAAAACACAGTCTAACACTTAAGGAGCTGGGGGGTGAGGGGACCGGAGGGGAGAAATAAATCACGAGAATGACAATGACAATATAAAGCATCTTACCACTAATTCCATTGCAGAAAAAATCAGTATTGGAAGTGAACAGTAATTAATCACTGAGGCAGCTGTCTAAGGTTAAAATAGTAATGCAAGAAACTATGAAGCCACCTGGTATGAATCTAACTTGAACAATCAAAGGGAGGGGGAGTGGGCGGGGGGTTGCAGCTTGTAGGGGGAGGTGAAGATAAATTGGGGGGTGAAGGAGTGGAGTGTCAGAAATTCAGAAGACTCATTAAAAGCCCATGAAAACACATTCAGCATTTACGAAACCAGGAAGTTCACAATATATACACAACAGTTTCATCTTCTACAATACTGGCTACAAAAAATTAAGTTCGAAAATACAGACACAGAAACCTAGAAGCGCAAAACCAGATGAAATTTCATGTCCTAGTGAAATCCATATGTTTGGATCCTAAAGTGATCAGCCACAGAATCAGTGATGCTGACAAAGCAAGTGAAAAATTAAAATCTGAGGTAAAAATTAAATAGTACAATTTTAATTGAAACCAGTATTAGCATAACGTGTTTTTCTAAAACTACTCCAACAGCAGCTGCTCAAATCACTGCAAATTACAACTACTTTAAGAAAAGAAACCTTAGCGAAAAGTACTGTATTGTGCCAATTTTAAGTTGCTCCTGAATATATAGCAACCTCTAGAAACAAAGTTTAGAACAAACCACTTCTTCCTCTAGCTATTGCCACATTCCCTTGGTCTCCACTGTTCTGTTCAATAACAACGACCCTGATGCCCCTGCTGCGCATGTGATAGCAGGGGCAGCAACACCACAGTCAAGGGCAAGAGAAACCCCAGTAGAGGTGGTGGACACACGCAGTATGAGAGGTCTGTGGATTCAAGGAAAGATGCCCCCCAGTCCAGGAGCACATGCATTTCTACCAAGGTAAACTAACATAAAGCATAAATTGTGCTTTGCACCTGGAATAACTCTTCCTGGGGAAGAGAGGAGGGACATTGACACAATTGGACCACCATAATAAAAAAAAAAATAAAAAATTAAAAAGTTTAAGAAAAATGATCGGACTAAGCCATATGCAGAAAGCAGACACCTATTCACATTCCCTGATCTACACTATGTCCCGCATGAAACGTTGACCTTGCTACCTTGCAATTACAAAGGTTGAAAATTCATGAGAAAAGAGTTTCCTGAAAAGAAGGAATGTGGCTCCAGCAGCATTAGGACCTTTTTCTGTTAAAGCCATTTCCTTCTTTCAAGCACAGGAAACTCTTCCTTTTTATTCATTTTATTTGATACAAAAATTAAAATTATAGACAGTGTTCTGCACTTAACATCTTGAATATTTAATTCAGATGTCTTAGCACAAAAACCTCTTTAAAATAAATTACTTCATGCACAAATAAGACATTTAAGAATCAAGTAAAAGTCTGTTCTTTCAGGCAAACCTGAAAATTTGCAGAAAATGAAATAATATTTACCAAGTGTTGTGATGATCAACAAGTGTAGCTTATTTCAGTAAAAGAGAAAAATGTAAATCTCAGAATTACTGACTTTCATGGAAAATACTCAATGCATCAACAGGGCTATATAAATAACTAAGAATACTGTTTTACATGTAAGTGTATTTCCTGCCGTATCATTAGACAACTAATGGAAAACAGAATCTGTTTAAAAAGCTTTACTGCTAGGCAGCTCAGTTGTCTTCTTAAAACATGGGGATTAAACTGAAGTGAATGCAACACAAATCTTGCACCTGTTTGCAAAAGAAGACAGAGAGGTGATGCAAGACCAAGTCCTACTGATAAGGTAGCAAAACCCAAACCAAAGAACCGGTGTGTTTTTAAAAGTTAACCTGTATATAACACACATTATTTTTTTGCAGGCACAATTACACTGATAGCTATCAGATATGAAATACCCTACTAGGGTAGCTACGTTCACTAGTTCTGCAAAATAAAGCAGATAAAACTTCTGTCAGGGAGAATCCAGTTATTCAGGGAGTTTAGTACTGCTTCTTTTTCATCTTTTTAAGCAATAAATAGCTGCTTTATGAGATTCTCCTTTCATGCCAAAGATCCTGACACTACTGAGAGCTCTCTTTTTGTCCTGCAGAAGCAAATGTAGAATTAAACTATAAAAACCTAACTTTGCTTGGCAGAAAGTGATGGTATTAAGCATAGTTGAGAAATTCAAACAAAAAGGGAAAACCCAAGCTACTTCAGTAGCAAATATCCCATTTGCACTACATATTCCACATGCATCTCTTATTCCAACAAAGAAAATACATCTGTAATTGTGCTCTTTTTCGTGAGCAAAGCGCTTTTGCTTGCTCAGGCACACACAGCAGTAGCTGATAATAGGTACAGTTCATTTTATTGAAAGGAAAGAGATGCATAGAAGAGGAAGAGCAATTAAAAGGGCTCGTTAGGTCAGCTCTGTCAAATGAAGAACACTTTATGTTGCAACACACATCCTTGTTAACAAAATAGTTGTGACAGGTGTAAGAAAGGAAGTAGCAGCTTGGGTTTTTTTCAACTTTTTGTTGAATATCTCACTTAGCTGGTAGTTGTGCTGCCCTTTTCTAAAAACAGTTGTATACTGACATTTACTTGTATTTTAAAGACTTTCCATTCTTCAATTAGGTTGGATTTTAAACAGGCTAAAAGCCTACTGGCTTAACACTAAACCCAAAACTATTTATTTCAGTAGTCTTTTCCAATTTTTCATCTTTTATTTCTGTCCTTGAACTCGCTTAGATGATTCATAACCTTTATAAAACAAAACCGGGAAAAAATAAACCTGTTGAGGCAGCACCTGATTTTGCACGTCTTCCAGTCACACATTTTTTGCCTCTTTTTCGACTTTGAAAAACCATACAAAAACTTCCAAGCTTCTTTAATACACAGTAAGAAAACAGATGCACAAGCATAACATTTCTTTAGGGACCCACAATAAACACCAATTCTTTATGAACAGATTTAGTGTGTTGCACTTCAAAAATGCCTCATTACCTTTTTATACTGGAATTAATATTGACTTGTGATAGGTTATTCCCTTTGCCCTAATACTCATCTTGTTGCCCATTTTTCAGCTTAAGCTCCACGCACGTTTAAGAGAGACGCTGTATAGCACTACAGGTGGTTAAGATGGATAGGTGTATTATTTCACCTCATCGCTTCACAAGGATGCAATTCCTCCAACTAAAGGCTCTGCAACAGTTCTCTAACACACCCAGTTTCCTCCCTTCAATCAAATCCACTTCCATTCCCAAACATCTCAGCTGCTAGAAGAGAGACAGTACGTGCTGCATCCTCTTCCTCAATGGGGACATTATCTCCTCTATCCAACAACCAATTTTCAACAACCGTCTTGAGACTTCCAATCCCCTGTAAAATATAACTGAAATTAGCTGATGATGCTTTCCACAATTATTAGACTGAGGAACTTAAGGGAAACAAGTACCATGATCATGCAGTGCTACAGGCTGGGGGCAGAGTGGCTGGAGAGCTGCCTGGCAGAAAAGGACCTGGGGGTGTTGGTCGACTGTCGGCTGAACATGAGCCAGCAGTGTGCCCAGGTGGCCAAGAAGGCCAATGGTGTCCTGGCCTGTATCAGGAACAGTGTGATGAGGTGCCTGAGAGAGAGAACAGACCTGAGAGGTGATCGTCCCCCTCTACTCGGCACTGGTGAGGCCTCACCTCGAGTACTGTGTCCAGTTTTGGGCCCCTTACCACAAAAAAAGAAATTGAGGTGCTGGAGCAGGTCCAGAGAAGGGCAACAAACAGGTGAGGGGTCTGGAGAGTAAGTCTTATGAGGAGAGGCTGAGGGAGCTGGGGTTGTTCGGTCTGGAGAAGAGGAGGCTGAGGGGAGACCTTATAGCGCTCTATAACTACCTGAAGGGGGGGTGTAGAGAGGTGGGGGTCGGTCTCGTCTCCCAGGTCACAGGAGATAGGACAAGGGGAAATTGCCTCCAGTTGCACCAGGGGAGGTTTAGATTGGGTATTAGGAAACATTTCTTCATGGAAAGGGTTATCCAGCATTGGAATGGGCTGCCCAGGGAAGTGGTTGAGGCACCATCCCTGGAGGTGCTCAAAAGACGGGTTGACATGGTCCTCAGGAATATGGTTTAGTGATTTTTTTATTGCTTATTTCTTATTTATTTTCTTGTCAGGTTTAGGTTGATGGTTGGACTAGATGATTTTAAGGTCCCTTCCAACCTAGATGATTCTATGATTAGGCAAAAATGATTAAATAAATCAGTGTTTTTAGACTGTACAGAAACACAGAGAGCTTTGGTCACACTGTCCTACTGTACACATCTGCACAATTACTGGCAATGCAATTATTTGTGTGATTTTATAGCATTCACTACTCAAAATTTCTTCCATTTGGTTCATTTTAGAAGAGGTAGTTTATATTGCTCATGCAATATACAGATAAGATATACTTTCTCTAAAGGAAAATATGCTAACATTTCAAAGACAAAAAAACCCCACAATAATCCATTTAACATTTTAATTAAGATTACTAACAGCTTACAAAAACACATGGCTTGGAAAGATTGAAAACAAGAGCAAAAGTAACTCAAAAAAAACCCTGCAGCATTATTGTCTAATAAATAAAATAATTGTGTAATAGACTTTAAACATAAAAACACTATCATTGGTCAGTCAACTTATTCGTTTTCCCCATTTCACGCATAGTCCGGTCACTAAAGGCTTTTCTTCATATGAACATTATAGTCAGCTAAACGTTTGGAGCACAATGAACTCTACGACATAGCACAGGAAGCAAATGGAGACTACAGCTGGAAAAATCACAGATATTCAAAGTTATTAATAAGCCCTGAAGCATTCAGCATGCAACATCTAGAGGTATTGTGTTGAAATTACTGTTAATCAACTGAGCTCAAATGATGACCAGCCCACCATGAGCAATTGGAGCTAGACAGTAACGATCAGGTATCTCCCAATGGCTAGGAAAAATACTGTGCTGGTGTATGGTCTTCTTATTTCTGGGAATGGATTCATACCGTTACCCAGGAAAGTGTCCTATGTCATCCTGCACTTCAGCTGCTGGTTCTCCTAAATCTGCAGCACAAACACAACAGAAGTTTCTTAAGCTCACAATCCATGCTGAAAGGAAGGATGCAGTTCCAAGAAAAGCATTTCTCTCACCTTACTGATCATCTGTTATATCCTACCCTTGATAGCCTGCACATGTTACAAGTCTAACTCAAAGCTACCTAGGAATTGCAGCAATTGATTTGCAAAGCTGCTCACAGGCTTAGTCAAGCTTACAGCTTCAATCAAGCTTAAACTTTCCAACTTCCAAATTTTCTGAAATTACCAGTGTCACAGCATAACCAAATATTCCACCAATAACAATGAGCTGCAATCTCAAGATTATGAACAAAAAAGCTTCAGGATTTTTAATGTTTGACCTGTGTTCAATATTCTGAGCTCACCTCCACTGGGTACTGCAGCAATACAAAGAAAAGTAGAACAGCTGTCAACAGTGAAAGTATACTTGCAGAAGCAATAACTTGGAGCAAAACAAAAGATAAATATCTGTGATAGGACTACTACAACCCAGTCAGTATAAAACAAGCACAATGAAGAACACTACTTTGAATAAAATCTCCTTAAGCACAGAAATTACCAAAAACATGCATCTGATTTTTTCCCTTAACACACTTAACTACCTCAAACCAGTTTTGAAATTTTATTCATGCCAAAGTAGAGTTCACTCAATGCAACTGAAGTTTACAGTAAAATAAAACCAACTGAATTCCAGCTAATTCTGAAAAAGAATATAAACTCAATGTTTAATGCAGCTCAACTAAACCACTTCATATTAATTTCTCATGGTAATTTACATTAAAAGCCTTAAGTACCATTATGTAGACAAGGTTAGAGCAATCCCTTTATTTCTCATTATTTCTGCAAAGTCAGTCACACCTCTTGAAATAGTTCAGTTGAACACAAATACACCTGTGAACTAGCTTCTATTTTGCTTTTCCAAGATATAGGGAAAATTTGAAGTTTCACACTGTAAATTTCTATCACCCTGCATCGAAATTACTCCCACAAAGAAAAAAAAGATGGGTCATTGTCATAGGTGATTCCCTCCTGAAGGGAACAGAAGGCTGGATATGAACACCAGGAACTTTCTTAGGGAATTCCGCTGCCCCCAGGACCTGGGTTAAAGATGTGGCACGAAAACTTCCCACCCTGGTACGGCCCTCAGATTATTATCCAATATTGATTTTTCAGGTAGGCAGCAATGCAGGTGCAACAAGAAATGCAAGGGAAATCAATAGAGTCTTCAGGGCCTTGGGAAGACTGGTTAAGGGATCAGGAGCAGAGGTAGTATTCTCCTCTATGCCTCTAGTTGCAGGAATGACGAAGGAAGAAACAGGAAAACCCAACAGATCGATACCTGGTTCCAAGTCTGGTGTCACCAACAGAACCTTGGGTTTTTTTGGTCATAGAATTGTCTATCTTGGAAGGGATCTTTAAGGTTGTTGAGTCCAACCATCAAACTAACACTGCCAAAACCACCACTAAACCATGTCCCTAAGCACCACATCTACCCATCTTTTAAATACCCTCCAGGGATGACAATTCCACACGCTTCCCTTGGCAGCCTGTTGCAGTGTTTGATAACCCTTTCAGTGTAAAATTTTTCCTAATATCCAATCTAAACCTTCCCTGGTACAACTCGTCCTATTGCCCATTACCTGGGAGAAGAGACCAACCCCCACCTCGCTACAGCCTCCTTTCAGGTAGTTGTAGAGAGTGATAAGGTTTCCCCTTAGCCTTCTTTTCTCCAGGCTGAACAACCTCAGTTCCCTCACCTGCTTCTCATAAGACTTGAGCTCTAGATCCTTTACCAGCTTTGTTGCCCTTCTCTGAACATGCTCCAGCACCTCAATGGCCTTCCTGTAGCGAGGGGCCCAAAACTGAACACAGTACTTGAGGTGCAGCCTCGCCAGCGGTGAGTACAGTCACTTCCATAGTCCTGCTGACCATACTAATTCCAATAGAAGCTAGGATACTACTGGCCTTTTTGGCCACCTGGGCATGCTGCTGGCTCATATTCAGCTGTCAGTCAACCAACACCCCCAGGTCCTTTTCCACCAGGCAGCTCTCCAGCCACTTGTCCCCAGACTTGTAGCACTGCATGGGTCAGTTGTGAATTAAGTGTAGGTCCTGGCACTTGGCCTTGTTGAACCTCATCCCATCAGCACCAGCCCCTCAATCCAGCCTGTCCAGGTCCCTCTGCAGAGCCATCCTACCCTCAAGCAGAGCAACACTCCCACCCAACTTGGTGTTATCTGCAAACCAACTGAGGGTGCACTTGATCCCCCTCGTCCAGATCACTAATAAAGATATTAAAGAGAAATGGCCCCAGTACCGAGCCCTGGGGAACACCACTTGTGACCAGCTGCCAACTGGATTTAACTCCATTCATCACCACTCTTTGGGCCTGGCCATCCAGACAGTTTTTAACCCAGTGAAGAGTACACTTGTCCAAGCCATGAGCAGCCACTTTCTCCAGGAGAATGCTGTGGGAAATGGTGTCAAAGGCTTTACTAAAGTCCAGGTAAACAACATCCACAGCCTTTCCCTGACGCACTAAGCGGGTCACCTTGTCATGGAAGGAGATCAGGTTAGACAAGCAGGACCTGTCTGCCTTTTAAAAAACCCATGCTGACTGGGCCTGATCACCTGGGACGCACTAAGCGGGTCACCTTGTCATGGAAGGAGATCAGGTTAGACAAGCAGGACCTGTCTGCCTTTTAAAAAACCCATGCTGACTGGGCCTGATCACCTGGTTGTCCTGTATGTGCTGCATGATGGCACTCAAGACGATCTGCTCCATAACCTTCCCCAGCACTGAGGTCAGGCTAACAGGCCTGTAATTCCCCAGATCCTCCTTTTGGCCTTTCTTGCAGATGGGCATCACATTTGCTAACCTCCAGTCCACTGGTACCTGTCTGGTTAGCCAGGTACCTGCTGGTAAATGAGGGAAAGTGGCTTAGTGAGCCCTTGTGCCAGCTCCTTCAGTACCCTTGGGTGAATCCCATCCAGCCCTATAGACTTGTGTATATCTAGGTACTGTAGCAGGTCCCACACCATCTCCCTTTGGATTATGGGGGCTTCATTCTGCTCCCCACCCCTATCTACTAGCTCAGGGGGTGGGCAGCCCAAGAACAACTGATCTTACTTTTAAAGACTGAAGCAAATAAGGCATTAAGTACTTCAGCCTTTTCCTTGTCCATGGTCACTGTGTGTCCCGTCACCATCTAATAAGGTATGGAGATTCTACTTCACCCTCCTTTTGTTACTAATGTATTTATAGAAACATCTTTTACTGTCCTTTATGGCAACAGCGAGATTAAGATCTAGTTTGGCTAGTTCCTGGATACTGGGAAAAATTTCTTCCCTGAAAGGGATATCAAGCTTTGGAACAAGCTGCCCAGGGAAGTGGTGGAGTCATCATCCCTAGAGGAATTTAAAAGACGTGTAGATGTAGTGCTGAGGGACATGGTTTAGTGGTAACTTGGCAGTGTTAGGTTATGGGCTGGACTTGACAATCTTACAGGTCTCTTCCAACCAAAATGATTCCATGATCATAACGTCTGGTACAAACTTATTAATCAGAATAAAAGAGGGTAGAATAATTGAAGAACACAGAAGATTCACTACGACATTTCAAGTTTGAACCATTGTCAACATAGAAGGAGAACAATGTCAAAACCAGGGCATACCACTGCAGATCAATAGAAGGTTTTATTTTCATTTTAAGGAGCAAAGAAGGATCATAATATATGACATAAAAAGCTGAGAAACTTTCCTACTGAGGAACTGTGCTAAAATTTTCACTTCATTTGCAGACTATTTTGAAAAACACAGAACATGGCCCTTTTAGAATGGTTACCTCCTCCTCCTTCTGCAGCAATTGAAGGTGGCACAAGGCTAGAGGTGACAAGGAAGGCCAAAGAGCCTACAAAACAGTCTATGAACCTACTGTGATTACTAACCAAACAAGTTAACCCTTGCTGCCCTTTTTCCCACATCCAAGATTGTTTTTTAAAATTTCACGTCTTTGTATTCTAGTCTGGCTTTGTTCTGCTCTTTTGGATGTATGTTTTGCTAGCTGTCTTTCACAATTCCCAAGGATGAGGATGAGTCACAAGAGTTAGAAAGCAGCACCTCAGTTCCTCAGACAGGTGGGCATACATACATGCATGTGCACACATAAAAGCATGTGTAGGTATACAGACGAGAGAAGAAAAAGATGGAAGAATGAATTTAGATATATGCATCCAGGAACTACAAATGGGATTCCCATCCTTTTACAGAATAAGCCACCTGCTGACTCACAGGACAGCACAAAGACAAATGAGTAAGAAGGAAGACAGTTAGACTTCCCAGAATTTTTACGAACACAGCTTTTAGCTGACTGATGGCACAACAAACACACAACCCTACTGTTTCCTGACTTGCCTTTCTTCTCTTCCAACTACTTATCATTTTCCTCATGTTCACAACTTGTGTATTAATCCCATTCCACCATAAACATGGTTTATCTACACAGATATTTCTGTAGAGCTCTCCTTTTCAGTATGCAATACAACAGCAGAAAACAAGTCACTTTACATTTGACAGGACTAAACATCATCATAAGCTAACAGAACAACTATTCTACATTGCATTGAACAATGCCTTACCAATGAGGTAGATAGTCTATGACAAAAACACTGAAGACATTCCATATATTCATCTTCCTTTCTCTCTTCCCCCCTTACTCCCCAGCCTTTGAGGGAGAAGGAAGAAATAGAGGACTACTACTGTGCTCATGCAATCCACGGTTTTGTGTTTCTCACTATCTGTCTCCCAAAAAATTACAGAATGTTTGAGGTAGGAAGTGACCTCTGAAGGTTGTCTTGTCCAGCCTCCTACTCAAGCAGGGACACAAAGAGCAGACTGCCCAGAAACTGCCAGGGGGGAATAAAAAAAAAAAATCAAAAAAAAAAATCTATGTATTCCAACTGACTACATGTTTTATTTTCTTTACCAGCAATCTTTATTATACCTGGCATATAGCTACCCAAACCGCTCTACAACAAAATAAATCCAAAGACAATTCAACCATTTAGACAAGATATTTTATTAAGCTGAGGAAGAAAGTATTGCCCAAAATCTAAGGCTCCCTATTCCAAAAATGAAAGTGTAAACAAGCCACAGCAACATTATATTAACAAAATTAATATTTTCAACAATTGCAGAACCCTGTATTTTTTCAACTCCTCTAAAACTACACATTTTCTTCATTTTCATTTTAAAGAGGAGCAATGAGACTTTTAGATTACAAAAGCCACAAGGAAAGTTGTATCTAACATTTCTAATCCTGACGTTGACAGTAACAAGGCAAAAGTTTTCCCTGAAATTCACTACGTTAACCTCTTTAGACTAAGTAGGTTGCAATTAAACATATAACGACACACCAAGAGTACATACAACTAAAAAAAAAAAATAATCACAAGTTAAAAGAGCATCAGTAATCCAGAAAGTGCACTAAATTCTGCAGAGAGTTATGTCTACACTTAAGTTTGCTTGTTTTCCAAAACATGCTGTAGTTTTTACATTTGGCTTTTAATCTTATTAATGTATTACTTTTATGGAAGGCAGAAATTAAGTTACTTGCTTGAATAGAGTTGACATGTACACTGAATAGTTGTATTTAAAAAAAAATCCCTTTCACTCTAAGTAAGAACAACAACAAACAAAACCAAAAGCAACACAAACCACCAGAGGCTTCTTAAATCCACCTTGCAAAAAGAAATAGGTGTCTGAACATCATCAAATTAAATGATCTTTTTTAATAAAATGGGCTCCGTTTAAAGAAAATCGGGTGTATCAAAAGAAGTGTGGTCAGCAGGTGGAAGGAGGTGGTTGTCCCCCTCTGTTCTGCTCTGGTGAGACCCCAACCTGGAGTACTTCATCCAGCTGTGCAGTCCTCAGTACAGGAAGGAGCTCTGGACCTGTTCCTACAGGTCCATGAAGGGCCACAAAGATCATAAGAGGGCTGGAGCCCCTCTCCTATGAGGACAAGGTGAGAAAATTGCAGTTGTTCAGCTTATAGAACAGAAAGCTCCAGGGAGACCTTATAGCCCCTTCCAGTATTTAAACAGGCCCTCTACAGGAAAGATGGGGAGGGACTCTTCACCAAGAGGGGAGCAACAGGATGAGGGGTGATGGTTTTAAATTGAAAGAGGGGAGATTTAGATTACAGTTTAGGAAGAAATTATCTTTACACTGAGGATGGTGAGACACTGGAACAGGTTGCCTAGAGAAGCTATGTATGCCCCTCCCCTGGAAGCGTTCGAGACCCTTGCAACCCAACCCACTCTTTGGTTCTATGAAAATCAGAAATATCCATAATGACAGAAGCACATTTTCCTCTGTGATTAGTGGATGAAACAAAGTCTTCTCTATTCTATTCAGAGATTCACGGAACTTAAAAAGATTCAGCTTCCTGCTTTAAGTGCCAATACTTGATATGAGCCAGAGGCTCCCTATTCTTACTTTGGCAAACATGAAGACCTTTGGATAAATAAGCTCTCTGCAATCAGATGAAGTAGATGAACTGGCACCACTGGATATAAGGACCTAACTTTCCTACTTCCCCAATTAGACTGTAGCTTTAGTTGAGTACAATCAATTCAACCAGAATGAAAAAAAAGGTACGTTCACCCCCAAAGAATACATCCTCAAACCTTTTCTAATTGGAGGGGGAAAAAAAGTAATGAAATATTTTTGTACTATCCTAAATGGCCAGTCTGCATTATAGTTTAGATATATACCTTATATTCTTTTTTGTTGAACTTTCATTTACTACACCTGAGGAGTTTTACTGTTGATAAACTACCCGGAATAGTACATAAAGCATTTCAAAGCTGAGCCTGTTACACAACATGATACCGCCATTACAAGGTGTTACCCTTCACTATTTAATCAAAACTACTTCATCTGCTACTTCCATTGTACTTGCCTCCCCTTTTTCTTCTTTTGGAGAATAGGCAATACAGTTTGCAAATATGAAATGATAATAAAAAGGGCAAAATCTAAACTACGGTGCTTGCAACCTTGCTATGATCGGTAAGAGAAGGTAAGAGTTCCAATAAGATCGAACCACTTCCAACGAAGTGCACTGTAGGATAAAGATGGAAATCTACCTGTTCCTAAGATTTCCTCTTTTCCAGTAGCCCTTCTCTTAGATCACTAAATACAATGCCTTTGATCTGCTGAAGTAACCATTATTAACACTCAGCGTACAGATTCCCAAGCCTTGAAGGAACAAAACATTTTGGTCAATTGCTCAATTCTTCCAAAGCAACTTTTACTGCATGTGATACGCCTGCAACTTTTCTGCTGGTTTCAGAGCAATGATCACAGCCTTTGCAACTGTTGTAGAAATGTATATGGCTGCTTGTAATGACCATCTGACTTCCCCTTGCAGACTTCCATCAATTCAATTCAGTCTTCCAGCAGGACTTTGCGAGTACCTTCTCCCAAGGGACTTCATTGTTATCTGTCACACAAAACTTGACAGTACAACATCCAAAGCTTGAATGATACTGAAAATTGCATTCTAGGCTAAAAAAAAAAACAACCAACAAAACCCAGAAAAACAAAAAACCAAAGCAAAACAAACAAACAAAATCCCACCCAATTCCAAAACAAAACAAAAAAAAACCCAAAATAACAAAAAAGCTAACAACAACAAACACAGCAACCCCACACAGACACACAAAAAAATCCCAACATCTTAAGAAACCAGTTCTTAGAAATGTCTTTACTAGATAGACCTCAGTTCCTAATGGAAAAATTAAAGTACTTCAGAATCACTCCTCACCACAAATTTTAAAACTAGATGGAAAAAGGACTGAATAGAGCTGATTCCAAGTTCTCAGTTCAGAAGGCAATTTTGGTATCTAGGCTTCACAAAGCATGCAAAACCCAATATAAGTGCTATTTCAATGTCCAGGATATTATGTGAGACAGGCAACCTTGGAAAGCTGTAAGGAGTCATTCACTCCCATAAAACTTCCATTATGTTTTCTACCTCTTTTGAAGTAAAGTTAGTAAGAAAGACCTCTTTGCTTATTAATACATAATGGACAAAAAGAGTTTCTAATATTAAAGGAAAGTTGAATTCCACTGGGTATCATACAAGAATAAATTCTAGCTGGAAATGAATTTAAAATAATAATTTGAGGAAACTGGAAAGGTTCATATTACCAGCTTCTAAAGTGACATTTCCCTCTGTAGTCATTTAGGGCATAGTTCTACTTTGAAAACCATATAGGAGACCTAGCTTATCTTTTTTTCCCAAATCAAGAGCGACTATGCTTACAGTATCAGTAATTACAAAAATGAGAGAGCATAACTACTTATAAAGCAGAATTTTTATTAAATGCTAAGCTCCAATGAAATACAACAAAGCCCATGATAAGTTTCAACAGCTCAATAGCAATGTTTTTTTCAGCACTTTTCGTGAGAAAGACTTCACAACTTTCTTCAATTTTCATGAGTTACCAGTACAATCTTTTACAACTATGTGTTTTCTTTTTAGAATATATCTTCTGCATAAATCTAAATTCAGTTTCTTGTTATCATATTTATTCCTTAGAATGAAGTATTAATGCAGACTGCACATGTAAGGACTGTAGGATGCGGTCTTTAACGTAAAAGCACTGTTTTTTCTCTGTAACAGAAAGCTGTCATCACAATTTCCACTAACTCAGCTAAGAATTTTACAGTTGCCCCTCGTAACTTAATGAATACTTAATGGCTTTCCAAGGAAAAATAAGAGGAGTGGAAAAGATATTTTTAATTAATAAAATTAGCACACATGAAAGGGTATCTTTTTTTAAAATCACCACATCCCATAAAGCTTCCTATATATGCTAATGCAAGAGCCTTAAAAATTGAAAGGTGACAAAGTATCCAGGCAATAAATTGCCACTTCTGAAATTTATGTGGGACAAGAGGAGATTTTGCATTTCCTGGCAGTAAAATATATGTGAAAGATAAGTTACTGAAGTCAGGAAGTAATGCTATAAAATAATTTTGTAATAGATAACTGGCACTTACCAGCTCTGATGATGTGCTCAACATTAGGACGGTTTTTTGTCTTAAGGGAGTTATGTATTAAAACAAATAATTCACAGAATCCTGTTATGTTAAAGGTTGGAAGGGACCTCTAGAGGCCATCTAGTCCAATGCCCTAGGGCCAGCTACAGCAGGTTTCTCAGGGCTGTGTCCTGTCAGGTTTTGAGTAACTCCAAGGACAGAGACTCCAAAACCACCCATATTCCAATGTTTGATCACCCTTAAATGAAAAAGGTTCACTGCATGGATTTTATTGTATTTCATTTAGTGCCCATTGTCTCTTGTCCTGCCACCGGACATCACTGAGAAGAGTTTGGCTTCATCACATATCTTAGCAACATATTGCTAACATCCCCCTGAACCTTCTTTGCCTCAGGATGAACAGTCCTAGCTCTCTCCGATTCTCCTAAAAGATGAGATGCTCCAATCCCTTAACTATCAGGAATTGGGCAATACTTTCAAAGGCATTATCAAAATCTGCCACGCATCGTTTCCTCATCTTGCTTTAACCACATCCAAAACTAGAAAACTAGTAGAATAAACACTGAAGATCAATACAAAATAAAAATAACTCCAAGTTATTTCTATAAACTAATGATTATGGGGTTAAAGTAAGGGAGAAATGGTCTATCCTTCACTGCTAAAATATGACAGTTTCCCTCTTTCACAGTCCACTGCTGAAGAGTTCAGAACTTCCTAGTCTGTCTTTAACTAGAACAAATAACTACAAACCAGGGAACAGAAATCCATCACTACAAAAATGTTCAAAAAAAGAAAAAAAGCAGTCAGTCAGAAAGTAATCAGTTTTCCTCTGATTACTGCTCTGTCTACATTTAAGCTTTATCTATAAAAAAGGCACAATTCCCTAGTTCAACACCTTGTGTTAGGAGCACATTTTTATATAATATGTATTGATTCACTGACCGAAATTACCACTCAGCAAAAGCTGCACCTTTACAAGAACCACCCAAAAATCACAAACATATAAATTCATAACAAATGTGTCTGCAAAAGTTTTTAGTGCTTAGTCCATCTTAGGAAATTATATGGTGCATTAATACTGTCTCTTTATCTGAAATACTGCTTTCCATTAGGAAATCTAATTTTACTAAGCAAAGAAAGAAGGCCAAAATAAACAAAGGTATAAACATAAGGAGAAATTTAGTATATACAGAGAGGGTGTATGTAGATAAGCCTTTGCAGAGGTAACCACTTAGGATAAAATGTGAAATACAGTGGGGAATTGCAATACGCTTATTCCATAACAAGTAATATGATCTGTTGAATGACTTACAAGTTAATAGTGCTGCTTTAATTCATTATCAAGCTAGAAAAGCAAATGTTACACATTAAAGAAGGAACTAAGAATGAAAAGGTCATATAGTTACATTTAAATCTGCAACTTTTGGGGGTTCTTTCACATACTTTAATTTTAAGAATGATGAGATCATAAATTCATGATTAAATGACTGTTATGGTACAGCAATATACTACAACAGATTTTTAAGACTTGAAGGATAAACGCATACCAGAATATTTTGCCCCCAAAAACAAACTTACACACACACACTGAAAATTAGTAATGAAAGTCTCTCCTAAACAATTGGCTGCAATAGGAACAGTTTTCACTTTCAGCTGACCAATGGCACTACTTGAATTACAAGATGTGAATAAAGACTTACTGGTCCACAGAACAGTTTTGGTATAGCTACTGGAACTACTAACCACCAAGTATGGGACCTTCCATAGCCGCCTAACATAATTCAGCAGCAAATAAATATCAAAGACAAAGAAGAGCTGGAAAATCAGTCAAACTGCAAAAAAACCACCAAAAGCCTACAAGAATATCTGGCCATCCATCACCTCTCTATCCACTGTTTCATACTTGCATCCCTGAATGTTTAATATATTAATATATATTAAATATATAATATATATATTATATATATATATAAATATATTTCAGCTGAAATGGCTGAGTTTGACCAAGAGTGAGGAATTTTTCCTGGGAAACTTAATATAATAGGAGGAAGTAGTAGGGAGAAATGTGCAAGAACTTCAGAAATGAACACAGTTTAATAGAGAGGGAGATACATATGACATGGAGATGCAGGACCACAAGATTTCTCAGAGATGTTTGCCTTTGAGAATATGCCGTTGTTCTGAAGATCTCGGCTTTTTCATCTTTGAAACTGAACACTTGGTATACCTTTACCCTTAGAACTCTTGTTGCCTTCTTCTGAACAGGTATGTTAACACTGCCATCATCAATGGCATGATATATATACGACATGACCTGATAGATAAATAAGATAAATCACATCAGTAAGAGATGAACACACAAAAAAGGGTAATGGTCAGTCATTCCGTAACTCCTAAGGGTACACACCTCTTCTCTCTTACAATAATTATTACTGGAAAAAATATTTCACTCCATTATATGACTAATTTTTCCTAAATAGATAGCAGAATATATCTGCAGTGGAGAAAATACAGCATAGCCACCACATAAAAAACAGTCCTTAGTTCAATTAATAATGCATATTACTAGCCTTACAGTCAAGAGTTCAGCAAAAGAAAGAACATAAAGAGATCCATTTGCTTCCTCTGAAATCTTTGTTGAAATGACAGAAAGGCATTATGATGTCTCCTGCATAACTCTACAACATACAAACATTTCTGCAGTTTCTTTAAAGTACATAGTGTTTTAAAAATGCAAACTTTGTACTTTCTAGGCTGTGCTTTCTAGGAAGCTTCAAGGTATTTTAAAACAGTGTTTTAAAAGCAGCAGTTCTTGCTAATTCACCGTCTATGTTTCACAAGTTCTCTCCAACAAGCTTAAAAGCACAAACATATATGACACATCTCCAAGCAATTAAAACAATTTCCTATCTTTCAAACAAAGTACCTTGCTCTAAAAGCATTTATTAATAAAAGCCTTCCCTTTTCCCCACCAAAATAAGATAGGTTTTTGTTGGGGCTCAGGGGTGTGGGTTTTGGTTTGGTTGGTTGGGTGGTGTGTTTTTTTACATAAGCTCTCTCTGCTCTCTCTGGTGTCTTCCTCCCAAGTCAGTGATTCATATGCTGTGCTAAGATTTTTTCATTTAACACTTTACACTGAAGTATCACTTGTTCAATAAATTTACTTCTTACTTTACAAGAAATTGTCCTCATCATGCAACCAGAAATTCTGTGTACCCCGTCACGGTGAAATTATCATATGGTACATGTATTGCACAAGGTGTTACTTCACACAGGAAAGCAAGAAGAAGGAAGGACAGGAAGAACAGACTGATTAGAAGACGGTAAGGAGGCATCAAATCCTACAAGACTCAGACTCCTTCAGTAACAAAAACTACTACTCTCTGTTCTCCAATCTACTCCTTTCTTACAAGTGTCAGACTTCTACCTCATGAATTCCTACCACTGATAACCCTTCAACACCAGAGAGAAGAAAAAAAGAAAAAAAAATACTGCCTGTATGGTAATGTTGTCAGAATGAAATATGAAACAAACTGAAATGGTACATAGAGTTTACGTGGCTTCTTCTGAGTCAGGCACCCATTGTATCATCATAGCTATTGTAGGAGTCAAACCCGATTACCTGGGGGACCCCTACCAATCCCATGTCACCCTAATTTCTTGGACAAATTACAGGGAGTAAAAGATATTTTTCCTTGCCTGTCAAATTAAAATACACTGTCATTATACAACTGACCATTTTAAAGGTAACTTTAAGAATGTCTCTCTGTCCTCCACCTCTGCTGAGGCATCCTAAACTTCAGCATGAAATTTACTTGTATACTGTATAATAAGGATTTTCCAAATATCCATGAGGCATCGGGAAAGGACTGTGAGTGATGACAGCAGCCTGGAAGGACTATGTAATGCAAAAAGATGTGGGGAACACTGCTGTACCAGGGATTAGAGTACGTCTGGAAAAGCACAGGGGCCGTGGTGCGTGCTACAGGACAGCAGCAATAAATTCAGTATTTCTATCTTGGATGCTAAAAATGCACGAAACAATCACACATCCCCCCTGAAAAGAAAACATTTTCGACCTTTCATTTAAATGGACTGAATGACAAAACTAAATAAATATAGGTGGAATAAATTAAATAACTAACATGTATTTGGAGGTGTAGATGTTGACAGTTTTAGATGTTCTCTGTCTTCCAGCATGGGATGATTTTTGCTGGAGAGGTGAAAGGCTTTACCCATGCAGCAACATTCTAGAGCATCATTTAAACTAGATTATGTGTTATATGTGTTAAACTAGAATATATGTGTAGACATTGTATCTGTGTACTGACTGTTGGAAAATACAAGCTTAGTTCACCACCTTGAGGTTATATTTACACATATTTTTCACAGTTGAAAGGGCTTAACTTTGCAGGAAGAGAAATTAAAGATAAAATTAAGAAAAGACTCAGTTCCTTCCTAGTGACCTGAAAGCGCTCTGACTCTTCACTCTAAGAAGTCCACCCAGCATCATCTGAATAGAGATTTACATGCCTAACCTCCAAAGTATCTCACTTAAACTCCAACAGAAGTTTTGTTTCTTCTATGGATTTACGGGAAAAAAAATCTGAACTAAAAATAAAAATCTAAACTCTTAGAATACAGAGTATTTTAAACATTCAAAACAAACCCATACCAGAAAAAAAGTGTGAACAGCATCTGGAATAAAGAATGTCTGCAAAACTAAATGACTGTTTCTTCGGAAATGCTCGAAAGACAGAGTTTCAAATATTGTTATGAGGTGAGCTTACACCTTCTAAACCAGCATCTAATGAAGAGCCTCAAATTGTCTCATCTTCAGTGCCAAACAAGATAGATTTGGGGGCTTCCAGCATTGATTCAGAAATGGAAAATGATATAGGGAGGTAGTGATGGAAGATGTGCATCCACTATGGAGGCACATTTTCATTTTAATTAATTTTTATTTAGATTGAGAAGTTAATAGGACGGAAGCAGCATAACTTCAATGTTTTTCTCTCAAAGGCATTGAAACCCTTTGTCAGACAAAACTGCATGAGAATAAATTCTAAGTGTAGGCCATGACAAAACACACATTACCTCAGCCAAATTCAACTGAAGTTTTTTCTGGCCAACTGGTACAGAGGAGCTCCTTTCCAGAGGTCCCTACCTTGTCAACCACAAACACACTTACACAGGTCCAAGTAAGCCTATTAAAAATGTCTCTACACACCCTCCAGCAGCTATCTGCTCTTCCTTGTGCCTGTACTGGACATTACAGCGGTTCAAAACATCAGCATGAGGCTGACTGAAGGTATCACATGCACCTTTTACAGTGCTGATTCAGCAAACTTGCTGACTGCAAACGATTTTTTAAGGCTTTATTTAAAGAGATAAACAAAATCTGCAGTATGTATTATGCAGGAACAAAACTGCTCTCCAAATAGAGTCTAAGGTGTCTTCAAATGCACATGGCAAGTTCTCACAATTTCCTTTTTTGTTAAAGAATAACATCACAATTACTGGCCATAATCCAGAGGCACCCAGGTTCAGTATGCTTCCTCTGCTCTATGCAGGGAAGAAACAATGCAAACTTAATCAAAACATTGAAGCCACATATAAAAAGAATAGCGAGCAGAAAACTCTCTACAAAGACTTGCCATAAAGAGGAAAGGGGGAGGAACATGTAAGGCAAAAAAAGAAATCAAATCCACTATTTTAAATTTTAACATCCCTATTTACTCCATCTACAACAGGGGCTTTGGCTTAAGCAGAAGAGATATTTGATTGGTGAACTACCTCAGCTTTTTAATTTTTTAACAAAATCTAACTGATAATTTGAAAGGACAGAGGCAACTGTAAACTATTACAAATTATTTGGAAAAAAAAAAAAATCCCAAAACTCAGAAATCCACTAGAATATTTTCCCACAATAAGCTGTAATTTGATAAAAACACTGATTACCAATAGTTTAGAAAATAAAGTTGCTCATTTTAGAAAATAAAGTTGCTCATTTTAACAGAGTATTGGTTATATTGGCAAATAACAAAACCAAATCTCAGTATCACCATCAATATCACCATAGAAAAAGGCAGTTCTCTGCAACATGCACAAGATCTTAGGCTTTAATACAGCGAAGACCAAACAAAACAAGAACACACTGTGAAACACATGCAAAATTCTAATACCAGAAACACTGGTAAAAATAAAGAATCTCACCGAAGTGTCTGACTAATGATATTGACTCAGTTACAGTAATGTGCCTTTCAAAAAGAAAGATCTCTCAGAACTTATTTAATTTCACGAATTACAATACAAAATTATTTTCTCTCATGCTTCATGTCAGCTTTTATGTAATGTATAAACAATTTCTAACTGCAGATAAGTGAACCTTCTCAAGTAATTTGGATTGTATATACAAGGCATTTAAATGTTTCAGAGTAATATTACTATCCTTCTGAACACTGAAACAGAATTAGGAACAATTATAAACAAACAAAAAAAAAAAAAGCCAGAATCTCAGTGTAAGGTTTCTTCTGAGACACTGAATGTTTTATCATGGCCTTTCTGTATAACTAAAATCTTCTCTTTGAAAATCTCTATGAAATGGACAATAGATCCTTCAATTTTTTATTATCTACTTGACTTCAATTTCCCACCAAAGCACAGATTGATTCAGTATCTCACCTGATAAAGAATGTCTTAAGAGAGAGAAATTAAGCGTATCCTCAGGTCGGATGCTGACTGACTTACAGTAAGCTTCATTCTACATCTTTCAAGTATCAATTATCCACAGACTAACAAAATACTAAGTTCTTCCATCTTCTGCAGAGATAATCCCCAGGAATCTTTTTTTTTTTTTTAATTCCCATCCTAAAAAGCACAGCATTGGCTTCTTCTCTGGGTATGGGTAAAGCCATTAGATATAGTTTAAATGGATAAATTCAGATAACCACTTATGATAGCATTGAGGAAAAAAAAAAAAAAAAAAAAAAAAAACAAAGTCTGTATGTATTAAGCAGTCAAGATAAAAACTATGCTTGATCCTCTGACACTAATTTTACACACTTCTTGCTCAGTTCAGTTGGGAGTTCTACCTCAGAAAACTAAACAAATACTGCCTCCTCTTGCAAAACTGAAGCATATGATAGTTCTGTGGTTGTATAGTTTTGTTATGTTTTTTGTTTGGTTGGTTTTGTTTTTGTTTTTGTTTTTTTTTTTATCCAAGATATCTATCTTTTTTTATTTAAGATTTTATCCAAGATTCATTTTTAGGTGGTAGCTACAGAGTTTCTGGATGCAAAGAACTACACTGTTAACTATGTAACTCCTGCTTTGTACTACCTGTACAGATACTGAGATACATTACCATTTCCTTTTAGCTGCAGACACAACTGAGTATTTCACAAATTATTTTGTATTTTTGACATTGTTCAGCAATACCCTGCACAATTTATAAGAAACTACAGAACTGACAACTAACCAGCACTGATAATTTTATGTTTTCCTTTTTATCAGATTACTGAGGACTGAACAGAAAACTGTTGAACTTTTAGATCCTGTAATACTGGTTTTCTCATTTGTCCCTCTTAGTTGCTGCAGTTGCTGCAGGTGTTCTAAAGGTCTGTCCTTCATCTCAATCTGTGTGGACTGAATTTTGTTTCCATGTAGAATTTCCCTCAAGAAGTAACTCAGGCAATCGTTACCTTGCAAACGTGGGGTTTAGTTTGCACACCCTTCTTCCCTTTTAAAACATTTTAGTTACTTTAAATGAACTTCAAGTAAACCAGTAACATAATATTTAAAAACAGCAACTAATGTAACATTTAAAACAATAATTCAAGTAAACCAGACATAATCTTCTCAACCTAAACTTGTATGTACTACATGCAAAGGTGGACCTTCATAGATTATGACAGTCTACATTTTTCATTGTGATCATTTTAAAAATAAAACTTTGAGTTTGCTTGCTTACTATTTTAAGACCATAACGCGTAGGCTACATATTTTACACATCATAAAGTTTACACTAATGCTAAGTCACACAGTTCTAGCTGCCTAATCACTAGTCAAAACTTAAGAAAGCAATGCAGCTCAAGATTTTAGAAGCTGGGAGTAATTTATGGTGGAAAAAAATGAAGACTAAACTTCCATACTCAGACCATGAAAGTCATTGGCAATAAAAACCCTCAGTGGGTATCCCAGAAATATTAAAAACTAACAAAAATTATAGATATGACCATACCAGTTCAGAATATCAGTAAAACATATGACCTCCACAAACTGACATGATCCAGAAATGTATTTTAAAAAATTAAATATGGCTACACTGTTGAAATTTAAATATTCTAAACTAACTAAAGGAAGATTTCAAGAATATAGTATAGCATTATCATGCTGGAATGGAAACACAATGCTGCATTTCCAATTCTACCTTAAGTGACAGCTAAATTACATTTAAGTCACTGATGGCAGAGGTGATAATGGCAGTGATGAGTATCTACCAATGATTCTTGAAGATTTTGGATGTGAGGGGAGCCACTAATGAAGAATCCACAGTTTTTTAAGTCATCTGCTCCTCCTCAAAGTCAGATATTGTACTCCTCTGTTACACCACCGACACATATCTAGATCTTCACCACAAATGCCACAGAATTCATTCTTGCTCAAGCTGCATGCTGGGAGGTATTTGCAACATTATGAGAACCTGAAGCACTTCATTTTTGCAACACTTTGCTACACAAAGAGTAAGAGTGAGAGACAGGCAAGTCAAGGCAGTTTACCCTATAAAATATCTTTTGCTACCAATGAAAACTTCCACAGATGTAAAGAAAAATGGAATTTTTATTGAAGAAATTAATTAAAAAAAAAAAAAACCACAACAAAACCAAACCAAAACAAAAAAAGAATTTACCAAGTTGAGCGGAACTTTGTATGTAAAAAAGTAACCAGAATAATGGAAATTAATGTTTTCATAATTTGGGTCAGAAATGTTTCTCCATTATGAACTCAATTTTATTTCAGACTAGAAGGGATTTTCTAGGTTTTAGAAAGAGAGCATAGAAGAATTTAAAAACTGTGTTTCAGCTCTGCAAAACTGCTTTCAAGCTGTGGGGGTGGAGAATTCTTTAATTCTTTTGTTTTTTAAGTGTACCTCCTGGTAACAAAGTAGCCTACAACTGCACAGTTTGGCCTCTCAAAGTGGTGTCTCAGTACTGCCGGAATAGTTGAAAACAACTAACGTTTAAATCCATAATCCCAGAGTTTTGGCAACTTCCCAGTCCAAATATTTTGCTGGGGATGGAAAGAAGTAAGGCATTATCATCAGAACCTCTAGATATGGCCCATAAACACTTTCTCTGTTTCTCTCCCTATATCTGTACAGGGAGATAGGAAGAGCAAAACAATCTGTTGCACATGCAGCAGAACTAAGGAGAACTTGTTTCGTGCAGTTTTGTATGCTACATTCACCGAACTTGAACTTTACGTTCTAACCCTTATTCATCAGGTTTTAGATATACTATATATATATATCGACACACAACACACTTCACCTAACTCAGTGCTACCTGGATGCTGGTCAATGCTATAAAGTGAAGTTGTGACCAATTTCATTCTGAGATGACGTGGCAGGGAAGGCCTAATTCCAGCTTATACCACATTCAGCCAAGACACTCTCCATGAAGCCTGCAGTAACAAATTTTCTTAAAACTTGCAGCTCTCTTCCAGATACAGCTGACACTGGAAGGGGAAGTTCAGAATGCAGTACAACTTTCTTTCTGTAACAAATCAAGCTGAGGAATTGCACAGCACTCACAATCTTAAGAAACATTTATCAATAGATAGGGAAATACTACAGGAAGTGACATATGATAGCCAGCAAGCTGAACATACCAGCAATTTGATTCAAGACTTAGAGGTAACTTATCAAATCCCTGATTCAAAAGAACAGGGCTCATGATGAAATGCTGTTGCAACTTTGCAAGTCATGAAATGATGGTGGTATAACCAACAGCAACCTACAATATTAAAGTAATATAATGAAAGCCTCATTCAACCATTTCAATTCATTTGTAGCTTTACTTCACTGATACAACTGCTTGAATGAAATTCTAAATTTTGCAAACCTAGAAATTTTGTCTAGTTTCACATGAATTTTATAAACTTTAATATCTGTAAATATTTACCTTTCTGTAACTGCCAAACTTAAAAGATTTTCTTCCAAAGCAGTTTCAAGTAATTTGCAGCTAATCAAACAACTTTTGGGGAAAAAAGCACAACAGAATCAGCTAGTACTCCGAAAGTTTTCATGCTCTGTCTACTGCCAGGGACAGAAATTTTGTAATGCTGACTACAAGCGGTTCAGATAAAACGAGTAATGCTATCTGAAACTAATTAATATTAAACACCAAGCAAAGAATAATGATACAGCCAAATATCATGATCCCACTCAGTCTGTTTACTAAGCTACTGGAATGCAGGAATTGAAGAAGCACCTTCCACTCAGCCGCAGAGCTCTGACCTTGCTGGTGATGTATCTTCCCTTCTTTTCCCAAGTCCTCTGCCTATGTTACAGGACATGGAATCATAGAACAGTTTGGGTGGGAAGAAACCTCTAAAGGCCATCCAGTGCAGCCCCAAGATAAACAGGAAACAAAACACAAAACTCCTCAGCCTCCCTCACGCCCTCCACACACACTTCTAAAACCTACCTAATGTGGCCATTCACAAAAGCATTCACAAATGTCCCCTCTGAAAAGACTTGAAGACAGACTACTACTACTTTAGACTAGAAATTAAGTGTCAAGCCTTTTCCTTTGAAACAAAGAAATGCACCTTAGCAACATAAATAGTTTTGTTAAGAATAAGTAACACAATATGCATTTAGAAAGCAAGATTTCTAAAACAGGGTCTTAACTATGTTTCTGTGAATCACAGCACAAGGCCATCCTCGTATCTAGAACAAGTAGCTCCTATAGCAGTACCACGACAAGTCAGCAACACTGTTTACTGTATTCCTTCTAAAGAAAAGAGAACATGCAAAAAAAGTAGGTTTGTTTTTTCAAGTGTCCACCTACAAACACAACATCAAATCAGGTTCTTCATTTCAAACACAGCACTTCTTTAGGTTCTGCGTTATACTTGCACAAACCCTTCAATGAAAAGAGTCCAACACTATATTAATATATATTTCATTTCCGCCTTAAGATACCCAGAAACCTTAATCCGGTTAGCACCAATGGATTTACATATGAATAGTAAACTCCAGCTGAGCAAAGTGAGGGGGACAAATTCATCTCACCTTCCAGTAGTAGCATTGACTCTAAATTCCCAGAAGAAAAAAAAAAAAAAAAAAAAAAAAACCAAACAAAAAAGAGGGAGTAAATGAGGGCAAAGGATGTTTACCTGGGGCTGGCCCCCCTCCCGAAATTAGAATTACCTAAAAATCCCAAAAAAAAAAAAAAAAAAAAAAAAGAAACTCTAACCATTACTGTACAAATATAACATCCAGAATACACTTTAGAAAGCCATCTGAATAAATCAGATACAAAGCTCCTTCTCAAAGAGAGTTACAGCCTAAAACGACCAGGAGTTGAAGGTTTAACAAGAATTCCACGACATTGAATATGGCTAAATATAGTACCCTGCAACATAATTCTCAGCGTCTTGCAACTTTTCTTACTTACAGATTTTATCTTTTCCTATTAAATACATCAGAAATTATTAAACAAGTTATCACACTGCTTGTTTAAGAAATAAGCATTTCACTGATCATGCAGTCCAGACACTTATCACTTATATCACATAACGTACTTCAAGCATTTAGTAATTTCATCAACTACTAGTTTAACTAGAAGAAAAACATTTTGCCTTCATCATTCTTATTGGGAGGAAATTCCAGTATCTCATTCTTTTGCACTTCAGAGCTTTATATCAATTTCCAGACTGGAATTACTCAGAGTCATCTTATATTCCCTCTTTCTTGCATCTTCTTTGCCTGTAGTTCCTCTCCTTTCCAGATGCGGACCCTTCCAGAATATTTGTACCATCCCTCAGCAACATCCCAAAGATGGAGCTGTAGAACACAAGTAGTTTAGAGATCTGGCAAATTTAACAGCAGGAGCATCACTTCCAAAAAAAGCACGGTCACAAGTTCAGAAATGGAACAAGAGCAAAGAAAAGCTCAGGAATTGTTGCATGAATAGGTGAAATATTAAGATTATCACTCCATAAGCACTCTGAGCTAGTTGAACTGTAGCCCAGAAGCCATGTAAACAAATTAGTTCAGACTGCTGCACTGTAAGTTAAGCTGAGAGTCTCTTCTTACAAAATAAGTTTTAACATAAATAATTTTTCCCAATCTTCTTACTAAACTCTACATTTGATACCATCTGATTTTTTTTTCCTGAGCACAAAGGAACCACACACCAATGCAATCTCAACACACATACTCTGATACTTTAATGTCTCTACACAGACATAGCTCTCCTGATAGATTCAAAAATTGCATATGCTTTTTAACAGGATCATTTTACTGATGACTGACTAGGTATTTTGTAATAATAGTAATATACACGGATCTTACACTTCATCTGTCATACCCAGCTGAAAAATTACCTGCTTACAGCAGAAATTCTAGTAATGAACCTCTAAACATATTAACATTTGGCACCTAAATTTCATCCTACTTCTGTTTCTGAAGTTCTCAAGGTCATCAAATTTTTCCTGACAAGTATTCCCATCCTTCCTTGTACTGACAATAGCTAGCCACTTTAAATCTACAAGTGACACTATTAACTTATTTTTTATTCATGTTTTTTTAACAAATCTGCTATTTTAAGGAGATCCATCTTCAGAACCTGTATTTATTACTATCTTTTAATGTTCAACACTGTTTTACAATAAAAGTGCATTCCTTCTTGCACTTACCTACAAAATGAGGTCCTGTAACACACATATATATAGAAAGCATTTAACTTTTCAGTAGCTAAAAGAATAAAACATTTTCTTTAGAAAAGATCAAATTATATTCCTTATATAGAATTACTGTGACAAAACACTGAGTTTAAGCTATACACCAGCTTCTATCAACAAAAAATGTCCATCCGTAGGAACAGCAGACAAAGAATAAAAATATTAGGAAGAAACTGAACTTGTAATTATGACTGTTTTGAGTAACACCCTGTAGGAAACACTTCTATGCAAAATACTTTAGTACAACTATTCCTACACTTTCTTTCATCATTTAAACATAGAATTTCAAAAAATGGATATGCAAATGCAGTAAATTAGATATAGACATTTGAAAATAAATTTTAAAAGTTACCTTTTAGATAAACATCTTAATCTAACAGAAATATTTCACCAAATCCACGACAGGTACCATATAACTCTGACAGCAGAATAACTTCCAAGTATTGTGCTTAAAAGAAACTTTACGTTTGTGGTTGGATTATATTGAATATGTCATCCAAGTAAGATTTAACTGTCCAGTATTTTAGCAATGCTGTCCCTCAACTCCTGTTGCTACAAGTATAGATAATGATTCTAAACAAGTTGCCACAAAATCATAGATCTATTTAGGCTTAGAGAGACCTCTACAGCAACCCTCTGCTCAAAGTAGGAGCAACTTCAAAGTTACGTCAAGCTAAGGGCCTTCCCAGTCAAGTTCTGAATACTTTCAAGGATGAAGATTCACTGTGAATTTTTCCTCACTAAATCCAAGCAGGAATATTCCTTATTGCAACAGCAACTGTTGCTTTTTTTTGTTGTGCACCTCAGAGGAGCTTGTCCTGTCCTCTATATAAATGCTCATTAGCTAAAGCCAGCATTTCAATCCTCCTTAGCTTTCTCTTCACCAGAGTAAACAAATACAGTTACTTCAGATTCTGCTTCTACAGTTCATGCTCCAGTCCCCTCAGTGGCCCTCTGTCATACCCACTCCAGTTTGTCAGTATCTTTTTTTTAACTGATTATGTTGCTTACATTCTGGTTTCAGACTAGGTTTTTTTGTCATGGCCCACAGCATAATTTGTTTTTACAACTGTCTTCAGGGCATTTTGAGTCCACCTTTTCATCTTGTATCTTCAAACAGCTTCCATCTCTACCCGACAACATTACAGCTGTAAGACTCTGCATCGTTTTTCCCCACTCATATATCACTTACACATGTTGTCTCACACCACACTTCATTCCATCTCTTCCACATTGCCAATAAGGCCAGCTCCCTCTACCACATGCCCCTTTCACACTATCAGCCAAATGCTTTGCTCTGCCTTCTGTGTACAAAGCACATTTCCTAGATTCACCAGATGTCCTTTGCATTCTTCACCCTGAAATCTCACATTATCCCATCTTTCCTGAGACTGAAAGGTTACTGCAACTTTTAGTTTGGAAGGCCGTCACACTGCCAGTCATGAGCTAGTCTTTCACCACTTTCGAAAACTGCTTATTTCAGGAATGGATTTTATTATTTTCCTGATGAATCACTAAATGAGTTTTAATTTAGTTTAGTACAAGAACTGTGGTCATCGAGATTTCCTCTATCCATATACCGACACTACTCTGGCTTCGGGCTCTTCTCAGGCTATGATGCATCAGCTGAGCTATGGTAACTGCATGGGACTCCCTGCAGCTTTGCAACTGTTATACAGTAAAAGTGAAAATAAGTCTCTGTCAATACACAAAAACATTATACGGTGATATTTTGACAATGAAGGTTTAGCCCTACAAATCCTATGCTTTATATATCAGGAAGCTTTCTGTTTCATTCGTTTTTGCATTAGCATGGTAATTTTGTACTTCATATTGTACGTTCGGATTAAAGATACAGAAGCAGGAGTCTGAATCACCCCGTTGTTATTCATATATTTTTAATTTGGACCATTCACAATATAAATTAAACAGCTTACTGTATTGTGTACATAAACAGAAAAACTGGAGCAAAAAGCAGCATTATCAGTTGACAAAAGTTAGTCCCATGACTTTCTCTAAATTAACGCATCAGGAAACAGGAATACTAATTAATATACAAAGCAATAAATGCAGGTCAACCTAAGAATCAGAGATGTTCTGACTGTAGTGAGTGAAAGTAGTAGCACTAAAGGTGCTGACATAAAGCACAGGATAAAGTTCCATGTAACAGCTGAACTGTTTCAGTGGCTTACTGTCACTGAAAGCTACTCTCACAGCACTGTCTCTGATTCATTATTCATTTCGACGAGAAAGGACAATACAGTACACAAACAGGAGGCTAAGAATGAGATGACCTAATCTTACTCTGAAAGGCAGTACTCAAGAAATCTATATTTTTAATTTCTAATGCCATTAAGAACTGGATTGAGAAAAAGGAGAAAGGCACTAATCATTTCTTTATCTCCCTTTGCCTCCTTCTGCGTATTATCAACTAATAATTGCTAAAGCAAAACTAAATATGCCTCCTTCCCTACTGCTGTTGTTACCAACAACTATTCAAAAATATTATTTCACAAAAATCTTTCATCAAATTCAATTATTCTATTTCCTACTGTTTTCCTTCTCTCGCAGTTCTACTCATTAGCCAGGTTTCCTTCCACACTGTTGCCACTCCTTCACACAAGGATCAAGAGAAACTATGACTACAGAAACGCCAAGAAAAACTAGGATTAATTCTGCTCCCTTTGCTCCCTCAGGAGCGAAGACCAACATTGTAGTGTACTCAATATAAGTATTAGTAGAAACAATGGTAAGAAAGTGATGTAATCTTTGAGAGCACAGATGTACTGAGTTCTTCCAGACTGCCAATATTTCCAAATTCTTAAATATTATATGGCAATAATTTAAACCTGAGACATGTATCTAACATATATGTGGGCAAAAAGCTACAAGAAAAAAAAGGAAAAAAAAATCCCAAACAAAACAGAAAGAGGTCATGGGAACTTGATCATCAATGATGAAAATTACTAATGAAAGGCTTCTCATCTCCAAGTATTAGAGTGGCTTGGTGATCTAAAGCATGTAATTTTTTGGTTCGCCTGTCACTACCATCTTATCAAGAGTTGGTCTCTATGGGGAAACTCAAGACTTCATACACTCACATCCCATTGTTCAGTCCACTGAAACACCCTACTTGGTCCCACACACCTGACAAAAAGCCTTCAGTTATTCTAGTACAAACGTAGTGTTTTCTGTACCTCTGGCAGGATAACCATATAATGATAAGCATCAGTATGTCAAAAATCATATGCAAGAACAATATAAAATAAACTGGACTTAAAATAACACCATATACTATATCCACATCAAAATAAAGACATTCACTCACTGTAACATCCGCTATTCAAATGGACTTCGGTCACTGAAGAATTTCTATCCTGCTGTTCTGCAGCAGGGCAGCACAATAACACTGGCAAGCTCTGGCCATTTTCACTGCTACCACTGTATAGAAAAACACCTAAGGCTTAACATAGTTACTACAACTGCAGAATGAGAAGTCAGCAAAATTATTACAACTTCTGCTTTTACATTTTACAAAAATTACCCATGGTGATCTCCAGAGAACCAAACAAACTCAAACTCCTCCTGCTATTTCACTTGCCAACAAACCCCTAGAAGCTCATCACATGGAAGTTTTGGTCTACTGAATAGACTCACTGAAAACAACTCACAGCTGAGGTCTGAAGCATCTGTACAGTATGTAGACAGTTAACCCATTCCATAACATTGCGCAGACAGCACTGGTGAATATATAGCATACTTTGAATTTAATCCTCACTGTCTACTGAAAATGGCTCATTTTCCTATTTCAGATTATTAAGGACAAGCTCTTCTCTAACTTGAATTCTATTCAGTAGACAGCCTGACTTCCAACTCCACATTATGCATACATGCAGTAACAGCTTCTGGGTGAAACTTCACAAATATTTTGGTAGCACCTTCAACACTGTCAGGTAATCTTCTTCAAAAAGCTTATGACCCAAGATGATTTATGTTCCACAAATAACAGCACTAGTAAATACTAGAAATTAAGTAGCACTTTTATGAAGAGTCAAGTAGTATTTGTCAGAAACACTTATGGGTCCTGTAGACTGAAAGATTGACACTGGCCTGTCAAGGAGCGGACAGTTGTCTGAGTTTTAGAAGATGGTAGCAAAGACGCATGATCAAGGGGAGGCACTTCTCCATTAAATGGCAGGTAGTTGTTCCCAGCCTTTAGCAAAAAGGCTTTATGCTTGCATTCTGCAAAAAAGGAATAAGGCTTGTACAACATCATCTTCCTTATACCTCTGTCTCCTTTCCACCTTTTTGGAAATTGACATCACAAAATTAAACATATGATCAAATTTACTGAAAACAAGCACTTTCAAAGTCTGTAACTTCTCATACAGGTTGATTTTGTGGCTTTTCTTCCCCTTGATTACAAAGGGCTAATTTTGAACACAACATGTACAATCTGAAGGTTGTTGAAAATATGAAAAAATTTGGAGTTGGAAGTCAGGCTGTTCACTGAAGAAAGTAGGGAGGAAATCCAAAGAAAAGAGCCTCAATTTGATGCAGTTACTATACTTTGTGCTAATGCAGACAGACACGGTATATCTGTTCTACTGTCAAGATGACACATCATAGGGAAAAGAGAGGTCATTAAAAAAAAACAACCCAGTGACCACCAGTGTACCACTGGTATTTCATTACTCTTGTATGATGGGGAAAGGACACTTCAGCCTTCTGTATGATATGGAAGCTGCTGAGGTATTAACTGACCTGTAGAAACTTGCTAAGGTCACAGGAGGTTTTGCAATACCTGTGCAACAGAATGGTTTCTGCAGTTCCTTGGTCACATGGAGATCTTTGCAGAAGTAAACTTGAAAAGCATTTAGAAAATGAAGATAGTAGAAATTGGAGAAGCAAAAGACCTGGCTCTGGAGTACACTGCTTTAAGAATTGCTTCCAGTATTTCACAGTTACTGAATGCACATCAAATTTTTAACACTATGACATGGACTGAGAGCAGCTCTGAGGAAGAGGACTCGGGAATTTTGGTGGATGAGAAACTCAACATGAGCCAACAATGTGCACTCACAGCCCAGAAGGCCAGCCACATCCTGGGCTGCACCAAAAGAAGCAGGGCCAGCAGGTCAAGGGAGGTGATTCTACCCCTCTACTCTGCTCTGGTGAGACCCCACCTGGAGTTCCGCATCCAGTTCTGGAGTCCTCAGCATAGGAAGGCCAAGGACCTGTTGGAGCAGGTCCAGAGGAAGGGCCATGAAGATGATCAGATAGCTGGAGCACTGCTCCTATGAAGACAGGCTGAGAGAGTCGGGCTTGTTCAGCCTGAAGAGAAGGCTCTGGGGAGAACTTATAGCAGCATTCCAGTACCTAAAGGGGGCCTACAGGAGAGATGGAGGGGAGGGGACCTCTTTATGAAGAACTGTAGCGATAGGACGAGGGTTAACAGTTTTAAACTGAAAGAAGTTAGATTTATATTAGATATTAGGAAGAAATTCTCTACTGTGAGGGTGGTGAGACACTGGAGCCCAGAGAAGTTGTGGACGCCCATCCCTGGGAAGTGTTCAAGGCCAGGCTGGATGGGGCTTTGAGCAATCTGGTCCAGTGGGAGGTGTCCCTGCCCATGGCAGGGGGGTTGGAACTAGGTGGTCTTTAAGGTCCCTTCCAACCCAAACCATTCTATGATTCTTTGGTTTTCAGGTGCAATGTTTTTCTCTATTGTTTTTCCTTTCCTGAACAGTAAGAATCTTAGGTCATGTCAGTTTTTATACTGTTCACAATCAGATACAGCTCCACTAGAGTTCAATTAAGAACAGATCCCATGTTAGGTAATGCCCAACACAAAGGAAAACACCCTGCTTATCCAAAAGCTTTTATTTTTCTTTTTTTTTTCAGTTAATTGTTAAACTTGTAACACTTGTTCATGGTTTTAATACCTCTGAAAAGCAATTTCGTTGCCTAGATTAGCTAAGAAAGATTTCCCTCACTTTTACCAGGATCAGCCTGCATGTTTGAGCACCTGGTGCTTCTGAGAAATTATAAGCAAGCATTAAAATTCAGTCTTTGGCTGTAGAAACTGAGAGAATCTCTGAGACTACCTCAATCAGGTACCACCAAGAGATTTGAAGATCAAGGTATAATTTGTCTAATGTATAACCTTACACAGAAATTGAGTGAGACCTAAGCAAATGGCAAATACAAAGTTAAAATTAAAATACATGGTTAAGGCACAGCTCAACAGACTGTAAGGACACATTCTTCAAAAATATTAGTTTGTACGTCAATTCCCAAAAAAGTGTATTGCAATTCTAATGGTTAACTTAAAAAAATTTGCTATCTAGCTGTCAGGATTTCTGCCGCAATGCAACCAAGATCTCTCAAGCCGTAGAGGGGAAAAAGGCATTTCTTAACAATTTAGTATCAGTCACCCAATTTCAAGAGCCGTAAGGCACAAGCAGTGTGAGCAGGATATGGTACCTGACTAGACAGAGGGGGCTGATAAGGTGCTGAAAACTTTAAAAGTTGCAAAGATTTGCTGTTTTTCCTTTTATAATAATACCACTTTCTACATCATCTTACCATGTTTTACCCACTTACTCTTCAAGCTAGGAACTTGAAAAGCTAAGGAATTATACTACACAGGTGACATGAAGTACACAGAAGAGTAACACAATTAATGTTAATATTATGGGCTAGTCTCGTACTATCTGTCTCAGTCGTTTCATACATTCAGTTGCATAGACAAATCCTAATGAGAAAACAGAATAAAAAGTAATTCCAAACACACTGAGAACATGTCCTCCATAGCTTCAGAAAACAGACTGAAAAGCAACTGACCATACTGAAATAACCAAATATTCTGAAAGGCTAATTTTAGGAATCAAAAGGGACATTTTTTGTTAAGAGTCACTATTGGACTGTCTGCCGGTTGGGGTTTTTTTTCTGAGTGCTACTCAAATCGTTTTTCGAATTACACATTTGTCAGTTCTCTTTGCAGTACATATAGACACACACTCAGACAAGTAACACAGGCAGGATTATTGCCATCAAATCCATCTTAAAATTTCTAGCCAGTAACACTTACCCAGTAACAGTACCTAAAGTATGGTTATGTTTTAGTTTAGGCAAATTAAAGCTGTAGTTACAGGTGTAGCTGGATGAGCAATATCAAAATGAGGTTTAAGAGATGAAAAACTGTAAAAATTCAGATTCCATTTGTGTTTTTCTTAAACTTTTGCATATGATGATCTATTTGGTAACATGACTACACAAACCCCTACATTTTCCACCTCAAACACAAAAAAAAGAAAGGGGAAATACATAATCCAGAATGTACTCTTCAGTCAATACGTAATGACTGCATACAACAGCATTATCACAGATTTCTAATCTACTTCTTAGATGTACATTAAACTTCAGTGTTATGGGGGGGGTTCTTACTACAAAAAGTAAATAAAACTTGATAGGTCTTATGTACCAATTTTGAATAAAAGCATTCTCCTTACTCTTCCAGTTTCAGGGAGTCAGAAGGTCATACCCCTATATATCAACTATTTCTCAACAGTTCTGAATAAACTAGTTTAATTTTAATAACTTTCAAACCTCCTGCTCTATTGTGGAGAAAGTATTACTGTATTGGTAAACAAACCAACTAAACAAAGTAACTATTCAATAATTTAGGATATGGTGCTCAATGACTAAGCATGTTCACTCCTAATAAGCTCCCACACTCTGAATACTAACTTAATTTCACAGTATCTGCAGAAGCTATACTGTTAAAACTTGTATAACTAAACTGCCAATTTTATAGCACAAGAAATTAGAAAATTCAGCTATAAAGTTATACTTCATTGACTACTATGATTTCCCTAGCTGCCTTTGATATAATCACTGCACACACAGTATTTTTTTAAGCTTAAGGAAATTTAGATATAGCAGTCTTGAAGATGGGAAGCTGTATAAGAATGTGACCACTGTCCTGCCATACGAACCTGACAAAAAGCACAGTAGATAGGGCTATGGGTGAGAGGTGACAAACTGAACTATACACCCCTTAACTCTCTGTGTCCTGTATTTTCTAAATTCACATCTCGTAAAAACAGAATTTTTGTTTGGCAGAAGAAATATCAAAAAAAAAAAAATCCACATCAGAACCAGGACAACCAGGACAACTGAACCTCCTCAAAAAGTCCTAGCTATTTCCTGCAACCTCTTAGTAAACCTGCCTATTTAGCAAAATTTAAAATAATCCATGAGATCAAAGCTGTCTAAGGCTCTCTGAAGTGGACTGTGATAGGATCTAGAAAATAACAGGAAAAGCAAGAAGCACATGCAAAATCTGGAAGAGATAGTTCAGCTACCATGTTATACATATACAAAAGAGAAATTATTTGATAGCCACAAGTTCAAGAACATTACTCAGATTACATTACAGCATGTAAGACCCCCATGAAGTGTAGGGGAGAGACACTGGTAAAAATCCCACTTCTCTTACTATTAATGGCCAAAGAGAAAGGATTTATGCAGATCTTCTCTCCCATACAGCTGTCCATTAAACTGAATGAGAACTTTTAAATTAAAATGTTTCACTGAAAACTGTCATTTGTCAAAGTGGACATAGCTCAGAAAATGCTTCCATTTAAATAGGCTTTGTTTAAAATAACAGAACTAAGGAGCTTCAGCTTTATACAATATTTCTAAAATAAAGCACTTCAGTTATGTTCTGTGAGTCTAATACACTTCCATTTGATTTTTTTCCCACAAATATCGCTGTTGTTTTCCAATGCCAATCTAAGCATGTTTACTGATATAACTTTTCCAGAAATTTGTTCAGAGATGACACACATTGTTTTTATTTTCCTTTAGTGTAGAGCATCACCAAAAACTGTACAACATACTATCCAGAGAGAAAGTTAACACTTGTTCACACTATTGCTAAAACTAAATACAACTAAGCAAACAAGACAACATATCCCAACATATTCATATATGCTAAACCATGTTTCCCCAAAAGCCAAGGAAATAAGAAGTGTGTGAGGAAAAAAAAAAAACATACAAGCAGAGTTATCTGTTCTAGTACTTCTACTATACTGAAATTTCTAAGTTGTTAACACCTTCCAATCAGCCAAAACATTTCTCAGGATCTATTTTAGTAACATACTTTGAAAGTCAGTATTCCTAAATCATTTATAAATACTTGTAATCAAACACTAGCGTACTGTAAAACAAGTGATGAAATTATTGCACACTAGCAAACACACCATTTCAGAAAACCCTCAGAAATCAAGTTTACTCTCACAAACCTATGCAACTCACCCAAGCCAAAGTATGTCTGTTCATATTTTGCAAGCTGAGAAAGGGAGTAAAGCCTTTCCATCTTGTTCATATCACACACATGCAATGCTCTCATTTGCTCATCTGTTATAACACACAAACCAGAGAAAGACAGCCTCATTCATACTCCAACCCAACCAATCTCATGTCATGCTCCAAAGTAAAACAGCACAAGAAAGATACTTGTTTCCTACTATTCCCAGAGTGGTCTTTCATTATGTGGCTTCTTCACTGGCTTACAAGAGTTAGTGATTAAACAGGCTATGTCAAAACTGGGGGGAGTGTGGGAAGGGGGGGAAGTGAACAGGCCTTTACTAATAAAAAAGGATTACACTTTTTTAAAAAGTAGGATGCTTAAACTAACATCAAAGAAACACAGAAAACTAAGTTTCAGTCTAAAAGCAGCTTGTTTTGGTTTAGTTAAGCCTGTTTCCAACTTCAGTTACTGAAGTATTCACATGGCCTTTCCAAAAAGCATATTCTAATTATGTCACATACGCAAGCTCTCGCTTAGAAACACAAGGAGATAATGAGGTTGACAAATAAAAAACATGGCAAAAAAACTACATAGTAAAAGAAACAGTGTTCTTAAAATTATTTCTTCAAAGAAGTGACAGGTAAAATCTCAGAGAATAAACGCACAGCTACTACTTCGCTATTCATTAATATATATAAATAATGAAAAAATATTTGTCATAAGTCAGTCATACCTTTCAATATAAGAATGTTGGTCATCAATGACTGAAACAATCAAAAATCGCATTTTCCCATTCATAAACTTTATTTCTGTGAGTTGCAGATATCTTTTTATTGATTAAATAAAAATCCACATGCATTCTATAAATAGATCTCTAAATTCTAAACTGCTATGCTGAAATAAAAGAGCATGTCTTCGGCCATGGATACAGTTCCAAATTACTGACTGAACTGCCCAGCTGACTATGTTATGGGCATATGGAGAAGGCTAAGAACTGCTCCACAAAGGTTCGATTAGTCCTCACAGGATCATGCCAAGACAACCCAACTGAAGCCTTCCATCCCTGCCTGTATGCAACCACAGATGTTTTGGTTATCTTCTGTGTACTTTATTCTCCAGACACTTCACTCCAAATGATGACCATCTCCTTTTCTTAAGGACCTGTGGAAGAGAGGGCTAATTATAGCCCTCAATTTCTCCCAGGCTTTAATACAAAGCTTTCTACTACACAATTCAAACAGTGCTATTGTGCGAGATGTTGCTAAGGCAAAGGTGAACGGTGGCCCATATGCTACAGATACACAAACCACCACAACTGACCACACAGATAAAACCAATTAATAAATAAACTGAAGACCAGATTACTCAGTCATGTTTAATCTTTTAATAGAATTTACATGACTGCATGGTGAGCACTTCATTTTCCTAACTTGTTGAAGTGCAACCATTTCCAATGAAGTACTCCTTTTGCCTGTAAGGGAATGGGTTTTAAAATGCAGGTAAAGTTATATTTGAAACATCACAAAGAGTTTTACTTCTGTTGAAAAAGCGTGAAAACCCCAATGAAATCAGATTATCATCACATCTTTTAATTATTAAAAACTAAACATTTTAAAGTACCCTAAAATGAGTGTGCTATGTCACCCTATTATGAGAAAAGTATAGTAATAGCTGTTTGCCTACCATAATTCACTGACGAATGACAATGAGTAGGTACATAGTAAGATGTAAACCACAGCACTGCTATAAATACCTATTTGTAGGGCAGTGCCTTTGAGGGAAAACTAAAGCTAATTTTTGCAGTCTTCCCTGAGATGCACCTTTTAGAGAGGTAGCTCAATCTTTCCGATGTGAAATATTAACATTATTTCACAAGTTACAGGCTCATTTTAGAGAAGACTCTCAGTTCTCTCCAGCTTTGCTGTTGTAGAAGGAATAGAGAATCATTTTGCCTTTTTTCCAAACTGGAAATTACTTTAGGAGACCCAGAGGCCACAAATCTTTATGGGAATATTCTGGCAATACAGAATCATTAAAAATGAAGCATGATAGCCTTCTAGTTTCACACACACACCATTTGAACAGAAACCAGAAGCACTGAAATGGATCATGCCTCAACTACCTTGAACTTGCATCTAGACTGACATACACTGAAGTAGCGATGAGAAGTAGCGAGTTCTCAGTTTTTCCCTTTCACAATGGATGCTGAGGCACTATACAAATAGGGACACTGCTGTTTGCTAGCTATTCATCCAGGCTGTCAAACTACTGAGTTTCTGTCCAATAGTGTAATCGCTAACTCACCACCAACCTCTGTGATAAAACATATGACTGAGAGGAGAGCAGCCAAGTAGCAGCAACAAGGAAAAGATCTGTTCCTGTGGCAACAGGCTATTTACCTCCACAAAAAAAAAAAAAAAAAAAAAAAAAAAAAAAAAAAAAACCAAACCAAACAAACTTAAAACTCTTCACCTTAAACTCACAGGGGGCAATCCAGGGGCACATCTCAATTCATAATCCTTTTTTTCTCTTTAACAGTTACCATGGGAGACCATAAATTAGAGCTTGCAGAACCACAAGTGGCCTTCCCAGGCCACACGTTTGACATTATTGTCTGCATGCTTTGGCACACATGATAATATCTATGCCTGAGACAAAAATTTATACTGACAGTAGTATTCTGTAAAGTACTAAACTGCTATCTCACATAATCCAATATTCATTTACATTTGTGTTTTTCAGGTTTATATTACAAGGAACTTGAGCTCCCCCCACTGCTAATTATTCCTACTGTTTACTCACAGCAAACATCCTCTTCCAGATCTTCTAAGACACTGGCTGTCAAGTAGGTATTTCTTATTTCTGAAAGATTTTAAGGCAAATTTTCAAATATGTCTCCATGCTCTTCAGTGGACAAGTATCTGAGTTATTACCCAAATGTATATATAAGCCTTTTACACTGGTGATTCTAAAAAAAAAAATCTTTCAATTTATCTGTAGCTAATTAACATGTACATTAATATACCACTGATGAGTATATATAGTAAGCTATATGAGTGTTAAATTTATTAATCTGTGTTCACAGTTCAGAAAGTTATTGCAAAGAAATCACAACAGGTGGGAGTCTACCACTATATCTCAGCAATTAGCACTTCAGGCCACAACTTGCTTCTACCCCTTCCCCCAGAATACAAACATCCTTTACTTACAAAGATTCATAAAATGTTTAACAATGATTATGACAAAACCCAGATTAACCACAGAACAATATTAAATAACTACAACAGAATCATTAAAGCTACTGTTGGTCTTAATGGGGTAAATCTAATCTACAAAATGATTATATATTACTTAAAGAAAAACAAAAATGCTTCTTGTGTGCACCAAGACTAGTTACCACTATAATCACTGAGTTCAGTTAATACATATTTTACTGTATTTGAATGCTTCAACTTTTAGGCTATTTAAAGTCCATCTGAAATTCCAACTTATTTCAGGCAGCAGATCTGTTGATATCTATCAATTTCAACTAATCATACCTGTGTAAACCCACTGAAAGCAACCCATTTGCAGAAGTATGATTTTGAAGCATTAACACATAACCCTGTTAATGAACATGTATGTAAATTGATTTACAGACTATTCATCATAATCATGCACATGAAACTAAACTAAATTCTTTCTATCAAGTTTCTATCAATATCAGTTTATTAATAAAACCTTTATGTCCTGTATAGCAAATTTAATGTCCTTGGTAACTGATGCTACTTCTATAGGGTAACCTTTATAACTAAAGTATATTTATCTCCTAATTTTTGTTCGGTTTTTGCTACAAAATAGCATAAGCATGTAAGCTTCATCATCATAAAACTGGTAAGGTTTTTCTGCTCTTGTTTAAAATAGAAAATAGTTACCTACTTCTACCTATAATAAGCTTTATGGTATCTTCTAACAGGATTTCAAAATCAGCATATTTTACAATGAGATATTTCAGCGATTTTTACTATCCTTCCCAAACCACTTGTTCAAACCGCATCAATAATTAGGTGCAGGCAGGAGAAATTAAACAATTCTGTTTCAAATACTACTCTTTCCCAAAATTCCATAGGGTTACATGGAGTGTCAGCCACATTTAGGCAAGTTCATTAGCCCAGACTATCAAGTTACTGTCCATCAGCTGACTTTCAATAATTGTGCATATACATTTAGCCATGAAAAATGCAAACTAATTCAACCTCCTTTAGACAGCAAAGAAACAGGGTTAAATTAAATCAAGTTATGTGCAATTGCCACAGGCTGCATATACACAATTGAACATTTGCTGTAGCTGAGTATGCAGTTAACTTCCAATTACCAGGACTTAACAAGTTATGTTGAATCCTCAGAAGTCCATCTACAGAGCTTTTTATAAGACTTCATTGGCTAATTATTTATCAAGATGTAAGAATTTGCTTAATCCCATGATATTGTATGTTTACTCTGAGTCCAAAAAAAGGATTTGTCAGGAATAAACATGAACATTTACAGAATAGAAGTTCTCTCTTTTTCTAAAGTCTACTAATTTAATATAATAATTTAACATGGCACTAAATTAAATAAGCAGCTTTTATTATTCTTGCTCCAGGTTCCAGGCTAAGATTACAGTGTGATGTGAAAACGGAGAATGTTTACCTTCCAGTATTAGGATGGCTTGCTCCTGTAATGATATTTAGAGAACTACAGACAAAACAGTTTTTAAACCATATGATTTTTTATTGCAATTCCTCAAACATTTTAATATTTTCCATGGTAAAATAAATGGTCCATTTCTGTAAAGAACATGACTAACCTTTACATCATACTAGATAGAACCAGAGGGAATTACTCCAGTGAGTAAATATGCAGAGCCATAACGCTAAATAATCTTTTATAATAGTGACCCTAGAGTGCAGAGTGCGTTCCTACAACTCTCTAAGCCATTAGTCACTTAAATTATCACCAGGAAAGTTCACCTACAGCTTTGCTTCAGCATATGTCAGAACTGCCACTATTTCTGCAGAACTAAGCAGCTCAACACCTGTTTTACACCTAAGCCTGGGCAAGACCTTAAGAGCAGGAAAGTCCAGTCATACACATGCTTTGAACACACCTAACACACCAAACCGACCACTTCGCACTGCATACTAGCCACCACCTCCATCCCTTCACTCAAAATCTCAACACAACAGAGGAAGAGCACTTGCTCAGGATATCAGACACACATATTCTAAAATCCTCCTCAGTAGAAAGAGGTTCAAAGATGCATTTGTCACTATCCATTAGAGTCTTTGACTGGCTCTAAGATAGCGAGCGTTGGGTAGTGAGCGTTGCCGTCTCTTCTTGTCACATGAGTACTACAGCACAGTGCAAAGAAAATTAATTAGAACAGGCAAAAAGCCTGAAAGAGAGAATATGATTATCAAATAAATTGATTTAAACTCTCTTTCAGGAGGTAAAATTCTCTCCAATATTTTCTATTGACTAACCAATACGGATCCCTTACTCAGCACCACGGGAGATGTGAGGTCCGTTCTGGCCACTCACACATCTGAAACTTTTGATGGACACTCAAAGGTTGACCTGTTCAATGGCAGTATCACAACAACAAAGTCCGTTTTTGATCTCACTCCAATCCTCTTTATGATGTAGCAAAAAAGATTAAAAATCTTACTTCTTGCACCATAACAGTTGGTTTACAAGGCAATGCTTTAAAAGATACTATGCTTAAATGACATCATTAAAAATGTTGAAGATCATACTTTTAAAAGACCCTCTACAACAGAACACTCAACACAGAAAAGTTGACATCAACAAATACTCAAACATTACTTTTTCTGTATATCAACTCAAAGCTTTCTAGGCTTCTACCAGGAAACTGCACACCCACAGACTGAAAGATCACATTTGCAAAGTCAATCAAAAGTTGATAAATGCCCCTTGCACTCAAGAATTCTGACACAGCCCTTGGATTATATAATTGTGTAATATTCCCCTCCCACCCCCAGGCCCAATCTTCATTCATCTTACAGGAGGGATCTGCTTTGAGAATGAATCAGAGGCTATTCATAAGGATGTAAGGTCTGCTGTATACATGACTCTCCAAGTAAAAATTAAAGACAAGTATGAAGGGAAAGAAGCTGCAGTTCAGATAGCTGGAAACAGAAAAATGCCACTCTTGGGAATCTCATTCTATTTCTACTACTAATGGTAAATATTTCTGTGTTCCTTTTTTCCTGCATGCTTTGAAGCTTAATTTGAAGGAGCACTGATTAGTCATATTTGTAACCAAAATTAACAAAATCTGTTCTAATATTATCACACATGTTATGATGCAAAAAATCAAGTTAATTTAAAAGTCGGGTCCTACAGTTCCAGTTAAGAGTTCCAAAGTTATAAAGACCAACTTTTGAATCTCAGATGCCAACTTGCATGATTATGTGCTCTCCTCAAAGACATTAAAAAAGAAAGTATTTGTGACGCATTCCTAGATTACAATACATGTTACAGAAAAGTCCATGAGGAAGTTAAGAATTCTATCTCTGGAACAGGGCTAAATGATGTGATATGATTAAGGCAAAGGACTACACATTGAACACCAAAGAGAAATCAAAATGCTTAATCATAAAAGACAGGACTGGAAGCAATCTCATGAGTTGATCCCTGTCTCCAAGGCAGAATCAACAATATCTAAGGCCAACCCTAGGAGACAATAATTTAACCAGTTCTGCTTTTAAAACAGACAAACAAACAGCAACTCCATCAAAGAGGCCACATGCATTCCACACAGTCAGTGAAAAAGGCATCCTGTTGCAAGAAAAAATGTGATGATGGTCTTAAAGACTACCACAATGCATTCACAAAGATACCCAATGCAGACTTCACAGGTAATGGGAACTAGAGAATTCCCTAGAATTCCCTATCATTTGCTCTTACAAAAAGTACTGCACATTTCTGAGCTCTTTTTTTTTTAAACTATGTGATTTCCTCAGTTAAAAAAACTATTAAAAAAAAAAAGACAAATCAAACAATTAATTCCTGTGTGTGAAATAATGCTTCTTTGCCCAGCCAATCCATGTTTTGTACTTCTGGCTTCTCAGGCAATTTGTTCTTCTTCCCCTCTCTGGCCTCTCTCGGTACATACTTCCCACCCATTCCCACCCCTGAACTGCTCCCCTTGACTGTACACCCAACTCCAAAGTATTGTTCTGTCTCAGACCCTTGCTAAGGCTGTTTCACAGCTCCTCCTGTAACTTTACTAAGGACACTTGTATCTGGCTCACCAGCCCGTTTATCCAGTCCTCACAGTTCAGTCATTACTTCCTTAGGAACTCCAAGCTCCCTATTCTCCTCCCAATTCCTGCCCTTCAAACTCCAATTCCCTCCCCATCCTGAGTAAGTCTGGTTCCAGTTCACCACTCCTCCTTCTATGTTCACCCTTCCAGCCACCTGCAACCTCAGTTCTTGTCTTTTCCACATTCCAAAAAGCAGCATTGTGGATAAGCAGAGAACAGACACCAGAAAACTACGAGTATGTACCGCATCTCACTGCTTAGAACTGCACTTACTAGAAAAGTGCTGTTGTGCATACAAATTTTTTTCAACGTTAATGCCTACAACCAGAGAAGTCAGGTTATTTTTCAGACACTAATAATTTGCCCAATTTTTGGACAGGTTTTCAAATGGCAACAAAATGCACATCCCTAATGCAAAAAGTCACCTCACTCAAATTTCAAATTCCTTTCCCAAAGAATGGGGGTGTTCCAATTACTTGAAGAAAAGGTCAGAAATAATTTTTAAACATTTTTTTCTCCAGCATGAGCCTGAGGAGCCAGTGAACTATTTTTGGCTTCAGGCTTTATTAAAAGAATCAGTCAATAAAGGGCAATCACCTATGATGGAAGATTTTGGCCCAAATGACTGAAGTTTAGCAAAATCGAAAGTAAAATCAGTGCCTTTAAATAATAAGCATGAGGAAACCGAGAGGAGTCACTACCAGTCCTACCTATACTAAACAAGCGGGGAGCAACATGCATTCTTGAAGTCAACTAGTAACTCTGTTAAGCAATGTTTCAGGTCCTTGTAACTGCCAAATTTTAATAGGATACACTGAAGTTTTTCTGTGTTACAGATTATGCCTCAACCTGAGTTTTTAAGGACATTGCCAGGAAGAACCAATCATCACTGAGCATGCCAGTAGAAGAAAATCCATTTCTCATTATCTAAAAGAAGACACACACACACACACAAAAAAAAAGGCGCAATAATTTCTCCTTAGTTTGAACTAGAAATTTAACAAACAAATCATCAGGCAGACTTTTCATTTTCTCTTCAGAAAAAAAAAAAAATGAAGTCAAACTGATTTTAGATCTTCACAAAGTTATTACAGCCCTACTGCAATTTTCCCAGCTTTTAGATTAAAAAATCCAGGTTCCAGATTATTTTTTCTACAGACACTAAGGTAGCTGCTATACATAGCATCTGATGCCAGCTCTCTACAAGTAAAAATAGGAAAAAAAATGGAAAAAAGAAAAGACTAAGCACCACTTATTCTATGAAACTATTCTGTTCTATAATATACTCACTCTGGGCCATGTGTAGAGTGTATGTCATAAAAAGCCATATAGGAAGAAAAAAGCTCAAAGACTTCTCTGTCCGATACAGATCAGGCATGTGGTTCTAGACTTCTTACATCCCAAAAGCAATGCTCTAGCTAGGAACGCACCAACTACACCACAGAACAGTCTTGCTTTCCTAATAGAGCCATAGGGCAGCTGGACAACAGACTGACATCGCAATGAAATGGTCTGACCACTAGGCCGCAGAGGTTTCCATTCAACCAGTTTACATCAACTGCCAATTATCAGTTTATGACAGAGTTTTATCCCTAACAGCCAATAATGGATGCTTAGGAAAGCCTCCATGGTTGCTACTTCCTGCTGGAAGTCAAGAGAGTAACATTTTGAATCTCTGTCTCCAATACTGCAGGCAAGCCATTTAACTACTTGTGGGATTTGGATTATTATCTAGTTATCATCTCTGTTCTTCCTGATAAGGTTTAAGACATTTTGGTTTCTTCACAATATGGAGGATGATTTTTTGTTTTGTTTTGTGTTTATTTTTTAATTTTTCAGGACAGAAAGTATACTCTTATCCAGCTGTTGGCATGATCAAGACAGCTGAAACCTAATAGGTGTTTAAGGTCATCAGCAAAAATCCATTCTATACTTCTTAGAGATCCAGCATGAGAAACAATGAGCCTGACATGTTGAAATGCAGGGCACTCGCAACCACAAATAAAGTCAAAGAAAACAATGTCATGAACTTACTAAGTGCTGTAAAGTGACTCTACAGATCTGAAGAATAAAGCATATCAAATTAGACAAGATTTATAAGCACTTTTAAAACTCACTATTTTGACTCAGTTTCAGTCTCCCATCTGTAAAATGGAAATAATATTTTACAGATGTGCAAAAAAAAAGTTCTCTAATTTTGTGAAGCACAGCTACTTATTTTGAGATAATTCCTACAAATTAACAGATGAAAGCACTTGAGCATTCAAGAAAGATTTGGATGTATACAGCAGGCTGAACACTGAATGACAAACAAATACATAAACTGGGTTATAACACTATACCAGTCAGCTGGCATTTCCCATGCTCTGTATGAGGCACTGAACTGGGCTGCGAGCAAACAGGGAAATAACATAATGTAGTTAAAGGCCCAGCATATGGAGCAAGGGGCTGGATTGTGCTTGTTTCTGTAATCTTAGTCTGCTGTTTCCTTATCTATGTCCCCTACTCTGCAGCCTACCATTTTTGACACTGTTCCTCTAAAATGCATTGCGTGTCTGCAACACATACAGTTACAACAAAGAAAGTGCTTCAAATCAAACCACAGCAGTACTTCTGAAAAATTAAAATATTTACCCATACAAAGAATTTTGAGATCTCCGATTAGAAAACCACTTAAAACCAACCAATACAAATAATAAAGGCCATAAAAAATGAACTTCTATAGATTTTCCTCTGACTATAACATGAAAAATGGTCTTCAATGTTTATGTTTTTGTGAAGTTATTTGTGTAAACCAAGTCATCACCTTCAAGTACAGCATCAACAACCAAGTTCATTTTGACTGGAATTCCTTTTAGTTTCTACACACAGTTGGGCCAAAGTTCTTTCTCCCCTCCCTTTTGCTATTGAGATTTTCCACAGCGACCAGTAGGGACAGGAAGTGAGACACAAATCATAGGTCCTGCACGATCTCCTAAAACACAATCTCCTCACTCCTGGGGTGCAGCAGATGTCAATATAAAGCACTTCTTCCACATGTACTCTGGGGGTCAGGATAAGCTAATAAGAAGTATGCTTGTAACACTAAGAAAATAAAAACACAAATATAGTTGAATTGTATTAAAGGTTTTTAGAATACAAGCCTTTAACAATTGTCATTTCAAAATTACTTCCTTTTTCCATTATCAAAAACCATCATTATTGTACAGAGTTATTAGCAATAGTCCACAGGTATCATGAATTTCAAGCACTTCCTCATAGGTATATCTGTGCAACTGAATATTCTTTACTGCTGATGATTCAAAACCAGAAGCTAACCTAACCTGTACTGCTTTTAATAAAGCATATGAAATGCAAGATTGAAAATAAAAAGTATCATATTGAACTGGCTATTTTTTCAAGTGTTAAATATTTCTAGTAATATATTTTGTGACACTAAATAGCCATCCTAACACTGGATGACCCACCTCATATCTACCACACACAAAATACTAAACCTATCACTACTAATATTTTTCCAATTAATTATGCCCATAACTGTTGTGAAAGTGTCCAGACTTTAATGAATATTATACATTCCTCTAGAATAATTTCTAGAAAGCATAAATTTATAAATTCAAAGACTTAATTTCTTTTCTAGGTCTCAGAACAGAAGCATATTTTTTCCTTTCTCGTTACAGCAATTATCCACTAACTTTACACTTCTTGTGAGATACTTATGAAATGTTAATATAAATTCAGTATCATGACTTTAACACTTGTACAACATGACCATAAAAGTATCACACTTGCCACTGAACACACAGAAATTTGCTATAGGAAACTTGTACCAATCCCTGGCTCAAATCAATTCACACATTGACTATTTTTCATGTAGTATCCTTCAAAATACAGTTTATTTGTATTGTAGCTGAATAACATGAAATACTTAAGATTACGGCTGCATTGCCTTAATCATCATACCAATACAACAAAAAAACAACCCATGTTTCTATCCCAAGGAAATTACTATTTATTGCCTTGACTCTGCATGAAGAGTCATATGAACATTAATGTACATGGAGTCACAAATATGCAATAACGTTGCACAGAAGTACCTGTACTCTTATGTAGAACAGGGCTCTGCAAAGGGTTCTAGCAATATAATTTTGCTTCTCTGATCCTGTTCTGTTTCTCCTAAATCAAAATTTAAATGTTTCAAATGTAAAAAATAAATTATTTTACTGTTATGCCTGTTCCTATCTCTCTATTTTTAAAAAGTATAAAAACAGCTTTACAAGACAGAAAAAGGCTTCAGGTGAAGATTTTTTGTTGAAATAACTTCAGGTAAGTTTAAGTTGAGAGGAAAAAAAAAATAAAACCTGTACACAGGAAACAAATTCAAAATGTACAGAGTAGTCAAAAGCACAAAATAAACAATAACAAGAAGAAAGTATTTTCCTCTTTCAATTAAAATAATTGTTACAACTAATATCTTAAGAATAATTAATTTTGTATTTCTATAGCATAAATAACTACATCATTCTTAAACAGCTAACTGTTGTGATAAACAGTGGACAAGTACTAACTCCTAATATCAGGGAAAAGGTAGTATGAATGTGACATAGTCCTGCTTCGCACACACTTTTAAATATGCTAAAAAATACAAATTAAAATAAAAATTAGTCAACTTACAAAGATTTACACATTACATATTTCAGGATGCTGAATATATTTTTCTGAGATAAATAAATTTACAACTACAGGAACTGTGATAAAGAAACTAATTCAGGATTAATCATATATGGCTCAGAAGAACAAAACCAAAAAACTCATTACAAATCACAATTAGACAGCATCTTAAAATTTCCCTCTATAAATACGCTTGTTTTTCATACCAGAAAAGTCCATGCTTTCTGATTAGGGGAAAAAAAAAAATAAATAAAAAGTGCCGTAAACACAACCCTGGCAAGATAAACTTGACAGGAACTACATAACTACAGTAGCTCATTTCCTGCTCATATCTGGCATATTTAAAGCAAACCTCCTTAAATGAAAAATAAGTCAGAGAAGTTCACTGTTAGCTTAACAAACCCATTTTTATTAAAACGAGAGCGGTTTTAAACAGACGACAAAAGAAACGCTAGAGCTCATGTCGCTTCCTGATGATGAAAACTACCCAAGAACTACAACTACTTCTGCACAGTCCTTTCTTTTCTGTAAAGCAGAGTTACACTCGGCCTCTACGCATGCTACAGACCAAAAGAAAACAGCAATTCTACTGCTACACACTGAGATAGGGACAGTTACAGACAACTAGTGGCTCCCTCTGCAATTCACAAAGTTTAAAATTAAAAAGATGCTTTTTTCGAAGTGTAAATGGTTCCTCTCCACGCACGTAGGCCTGAGGCCCTGTTGCAAACAGTGTCTAACAGGACCAGGCAGCACAAAGACAGGAATGGGAGATTAGTGGGAGGGAGGGAGGCCGGGATTGGGGCTCAGCAGGATCTTCAGGCTTTTTAAAATTCAAACTGCTCCCTGACCAATACAAATCACGGACACGCTACTGACTACTACACGGATTTACAGCATTAAAAACACGCCTTCTACGTGACAGCTATATTAACTTGACCCTTTTAAACATGTATCAGGGCACTCACAGGCACGATAGCACAGTTTTATCCTAAGACTCTACACACAATACACCAGAAAGTTACTCTGCTAGATATATTAACCACTTATTAGTACAACAGATCTGCCTGAACAACTAAAAAACCTGCTGAAAAATAAACAAATTATGTAATATTGACATTTGTTCGCCATTCACGAATTTCCCTTCTACATGAAAGATGAAACTTTGTATCTTAAAATTTCCCTCAATTATGTAACTTCTGTAGGAGTATTTTTATTAGTTCACAGGGTGCGTGTTTTAAATCTATCTCAATTTTTAGTAACACTCTCAACTATACCACATGTAAGTCCAAGATTTACATTACTGTAAACTACCCACCATTTATTTATAAAGACCTGACACTTAATCAACAATTATTTACAAAACACATTCGACCTGTTAAAATGACACCTAATTACATATTCAAACATCATGGACACAAACAGCCAATAACAACCTCAGGATCTCAAAGCGATATGGCCTGACAAGAAAGGATGACACTTTTTAAGCATTCCTGACTTTTCACTTAATTAAATTTATGTTTGATTCTCAAATACTTCGGGCAAGATCTCATCTTCACCGTGGTCCCTTAAATGTCATAAACGCAGCACTTTACACACGATCCCTCTCCCGTTTTCTGTTTTTTAGAAGCATAAAATAGTACTCGTTCTGAATTTAGTACATATTCCTGTAACGTATACAGCACACAGACACTAAGATTGTGTGGAGTACCTGATACAATATGCTTGCCTATCTGTATTTCCTGGGTCCGCAGGTGTCCGTGGTGTGTCAATCACCCCACAAGCGCTAGTTTTCTGCTATAAATATACTAAGTGATTAAACACACTAATCAATCGCTATATTACTTGGAGATTAAACCTCTGTACATTGTAAATCCATGCGAATCCGAACTTTTGAATGTTCAGAACGTAGTTGGTTAGAAGGAGAAGGTAACAGCGAAGAGAGCTGGTATTTTTGTTCGTGGGTATTTACATTGTCTCTCTTCCCCTATTCCTCCACTTAACTCCTTCCCCACTTCAGAGGGCTGTCTGCGCTGGGACCTTCCTTCCTCCCCCTGCTGAAGTTGTAAATATGGCAAAGGATCAGCGCACATTTGCGGCTAATTGTATTGTTTCCTCCTCCTCCTGCTCCTCTCCGGGTTGAGGCCTGTCACCGAGAAGCCGCTTCGCCTTTCTAATCCCCGAGCTGGAGTAAAGGCGCTGGCCGGCGGGCCTGCGCTCTCCACCGGGCCTGGGCCTCCCGGCAGCCCGGCAGGAACCACTCTCCTCGGCCAAACCCGAGCGAGCAGGAAGGGGGGCCGCGAAATAAACACCTCCGGTTGCCACTTACTCCCCTCTACCCCGGATAACAGCTAATCCCCTCTGCTCCCGGCAGGACTGGGCCGCCTGGGCTAGGAGGCCCGGCCCGCTGCCGGAGAGGGCAGGGAGGGGAAGGGGAGACAAGGAGGGGGGATTACCTGAGCAAATCGGCGTCTGAATCCAACGAGAATCCGAGAGAGGGGGAGAGAAATCCGCCCCCCTCCCTCCTCAGAGGAGCCGCCGCCGCCGCTGGGCCGCCGCCGCCGCCGCGGAGCAGGAGGAGGAGGAGGAGGGGAGATAATATAACAACAATAATCCGGGCCGGGAGGGGGGCTGGCTCCTCTTCCGTCTCCTCCTCAGTGCAGCGAACATGTAGAGCCGGGGGGTGAGCGGCCGAGACAAATCCCTTCCCCCTGAGCCTGCTTCACAACATCAACACGGGCCGGGCCGGGCCGGGCCGCGCCGAACCGGTTCCGAGGCACACTCCGAGCGGCGGGGGAGCAGGGGGGTGGCCGAGGCGGGGAGGAGAACGCTGCCAAAGGGCCGCCGCCGCCGCCTCGGTGTGTGCGAGCGCAGGAGGGCGGGGGAGGGGGCAGCCTGGGCACGGTGAGTCGGTACCG
>NW_015090889.1:1691067-1702285 GCF_001431845.1 Calidris pugnax
CCGCTCCCCGCCCTGCGCCGCCGCAGCTGGAGCGGCTCCCTCCGCCCGGCCGGGCCTGGCCTGGCCTTGGCTTGGCGGTGGGCACAGCTGAGCTGCGCTGCCTGGCTGCCTCTACCCTTCCCCACCCTTCGGTGGCCGCCGCAGCTTCTCTCTTCTTTTTTTTTTTTTTCCTCCTTTTTTTTTTTTTTCTCGTTTTTTTTTTTTTTTTTTTTTTTTTAAAAAAAAAAAAAAAAAAAAAAAAAAAAAAAAAAAAAAAAAAAAAAAAAAGTTCTAGGAAAAATATTAAACCCAAGAGAATTGTAGCTAGAAATGTTATAGAAGCTTCGGGGCACCTTCTGAAGGTGTTCAAATGCTTAGCGCTTCCCTATTTAGACTGAATTTCATCAATTGTAAAATCACTATTTAAACATTGAAAATAATCTGTATTTTCATCACCTTCCCCTATTGCAAAGCATGAGTGGCTTCAAAAAGATAACTTCTCTGACGTATTACTTCCCAAGTACCTAAATAAGTATTTCTTCCTCGGGGTCTGTTGTGCTAGGGGTCATAGTTGGGAGCTGAATACAGTGCTTCCACCAAAAGTTTTCTTACAATAATGACATCACTTGAAATACCCAGTTGAAAAGGCCTTAAGCAAGGATAACCAATAGTCAGTCCCCCTTTTTGTAGGATAAAGGGAAGAATTGTAATAGGCACTGTGAATGTTTTACTTTCAGCTGTTAGGGTGCAACAGAGGAAGAAAATCCTATGTATTCTTTTTTTTTTTTTTTTTTTTTCCGTGTGTGCGGAACGAGACCGGAGTTGACGCTCAGGCCCTGCGCTGAGAGGAAGGCAGCCAGAGATCTGTGAAGAAGAAGTGGCCGTTGGGAAAAAAAAAAAAAAAAAAAAAAGAACCCACAGGTTTTGGGTTTTATTTTTTGTCTTTTCTAATGGATGGCGGGGAGGACCGCCAACCGCCGCCGGGCAGGAGGCGGCCCTAAGGAGGCGGTTTTAGACGGACGGCGGCGGGACCCCCCGCCCCGGCGGGTGAGGCGGCGGGTGGAGACCCCTCTGGCCGCTCTCGGGGGCCGTCACGGGGCCCTCCCGCAGGAACGGAAACACCCGACGCGGAAAGCGCTGCCGGGGCGCGCGATTTCCAGGCGGAGAGACCGAACCGGAGCGGCTTGTAAAAACTGCGGGTTTGGACGCGCCCGGGGGGAAAACGGCGATGTCGGGGTGGAAGGGTCCTTCGCTGGAGGCTGCCGCCCTCCCACCGCCACCAGGCAGCCTGGAAATACTTGCAGGTGTGGGGCTGTGAAGGAGTGTTTGGAGAATGTCCTAGGCTGAAAGGTTTTCCTGGTGTTCCTCTGCACAGGTGACACTATGAATACTCATAGCGCAGGATGACAGTGAAGAACCATTTCTATCCGACAGAGCCTTGTCGTACTCACTTGTGTCGTTTTGCTCCTTGGGCACTTGGAGAAGAATCCCTCGATTTCCAGAGCAAGCCTTGCTCGTCTGTGGGCTTCAGGACTCAGCCATACACTTGGACACAGCTGTAAATGCCCTGTGACATATAAACATACCCTTTCAGCTCGGGATGGATATTATTTGCACAAAGGGGATAAGATCTTACACCAATGCATTCGAATCTTTCCAGGCTCTAGGATTTCCTGAGCGACGCTCTGTCTGTAATACAGATTTTAAATGCCTCTCTCAAGCTTAAACGGCTGTTAAATTCCTAATGTTGGATCAGTCAACGCTCATTTTACAACTGTTTGTGCTTTTGTTTGAAAGTTCAGAAATGAAGATGGCACTGGAGAATATGGCAATTCAGGACTGCAAATACTGTATCTAATGGGTACATGCTCATGTAAGTTTAATGGAAACAGTAAACTGGGCTCTGAAAAAAAAAAAAGTATTACATTTTACATCCAAAGGTCCCGATCCTATAATTGTTTACGCATTTCAAGTTACCCATTTGAAATAAAGGGAAATAATTGGTGCAGTGAATGAAGTGTGTTTCTAGGTCTTTGTGCTTAATTTAGTACAGTGCAACTCTATAACTCGTGGGGAAAAATACTTACCTTCTCTTGCTAATAAACCAAAGTTTAAGGGACTACCTATTAGGAGCTTGCATACTCATACGTATGTGGACATGTATGCCAATGAATTCACAGGGAAACATCATTCTAAAATGACAAAGTTGGCTACTCTGACTGCTTCAGTCTGCCTCTGATGATGGAGTCTTTCTGTGATTTTTAGTAATTTATTTATGTAACTTTTTTTTTTTTTTCTTAATGGGTGACTTAGTGTCTAAATAAAATGTAAATACTGAACTTTTCAAATGCCGGATATGGTTTAACCAGTACAAACATGATGGTAAGATACACCACCCATTTGACTACTGTTTCAGTCAGGATTTCCCTGTGAGAATGTCACTGGACCATTTTATGCTTTTAAAATCCCATTCAACTATAAGAATTTGTAGAAATGGCTATTTTGCCTGAGTACTATGATGTTTTTACCTGCACAAGAATACAACTAATTTAAATCATGAGAAGGTGGTGGTGTATCACACATGAGCAAATCAGGATTTATTTTTTTTTTTACTTAAAGGAAATTAAAATATTTTTTATTCAGTTAGATATTACTGTAATCCACTTTTTAAAAGGGAAGATTAAATTCTTCAGTTGCATTCAGACGAGTAGTTCTTTGTATCCCCATTGTCTTCAAAGGTCCTCTCACAGCGATTTATTGCAGAACCGAGGCTCACTGTCTTCCTAAAAAAAATACTTGGGTATGCATGGGGTTCATCTCACGATGCCTGAAATGGCCGGGAAAAGGGATAAATCACCTGAAAACATACCAGGGTACTTTAAACCTTATTGCTGCTGTTGCAGGCCTTAGTCATGGGGTGGAGGCAGTCCCGATCGGCGTGGGAGGAGCCGCACCGTCACAGCGCCGTGACCGTGGCAGGCTCACTCCGGGGGGCAGGCGGCACCGAACAAAGCTGGTGGCAGCGCCGAGCAGGGCAAAGCTCCCTGAATTCCCCTGATAAACCCACACCTATACGGTCCTGGAAACGGACTGCAAGTTTCAGGGTAAAGCCTTAGAACTTAATCCTAGTCCCTTGGATGTCAAGGGAGAATTGTGTCTTTTGCCCAAAACAAATTACTGGGCTCCATAAATCTCGCCTGTTTGCGGAGTTGGTGATTCTGAGGCTCCTTTCTTGTCTTCAAAGAGTATTTTAATGCAACTTTAAAAGGCAGGAATTAAAGATCGTCACGAAGACAGTAGTGTTTTTAAAATTTACGTCTCAAGCAATTCTCACAAAGTATAGGGTAAGCGGTGGGTACCTCCCTTGCTGTTGTTTACAACTGCGAACTGAGATAAGCTTTCTGGATGGAAACACACCATGTGCGTGTACACTGTTGGAAACAGTGAAGAGACCTCTTTGCTCTCTTCATTCTGATGTCAGCTTCCCTGACAGCTCGTTATTCGGCTTCATAAATTATGGACAGCATGTAATATTACAGTAAAAATACACCTAGCACCAATGTTTTCTTAGAGGTTACTTGTTGTCGTTTGGGGTTTTTTCTACAGAAAGGATGAAAAACATATTGTGCTTTTCCATTTTTGTCTCTTTAAGGGCTGGTATAACATACAAGTACCTGTCATTTTAAGTTGTTAATGGGATGCACAAACATTGTTACATTTTACCTTTTAGTAATTTATAGGGAGTGTGTATTTCTGGGCAGATGTTTAAAATAAATGTGATGCGTTAGTAAAATAAAAATTGACATTATTATTGTCTATTTTTTACATGTTTCAATAATGCAGAAGAACTTTCCTCTAAAATTTTGGGATGTCATTATCTGAATGTGACACAGTAATGCAATCATTAGCTATCATCCTAAATTTAAGTATTCAAATTATTTCCAATCAGATGTTAAGAATGGGACTACAACAGTGAGTAGAACAATGTAATAATGAATGCTGTATGACAAGTAATATAAAGTTATGTTCTTTGCATTTATTCTCATTCACAGGAGCAAATAATAGCATCACATAATTAATTCACTGGGGAATATTCATTGTTAGAAGTAAGCAACCTAAATATCAGATGAAGCCTTCAATGGTACAGGTAAAAGAAAAAGCCAAAGCAGCCTGTAGATTGAGGAGTAAAATATTTGTATAGTTACTCATTCTAAGCTTCCAACTGATGACTACTGATTTTTTTTTTTCCTGGTAAGCCAAATGGAGCTAGTATTTTTTCCTTCTTCTAATTGCTTAACATAATCTGTCAAACAACAACTTAATATGAATGAAATAATACTTACTCGTTTTTTCTAAGTGGCAGACTTGCACTATCTCTACCATGTTAATAGGTTTGTATGAAGACATGATATTAGTTCTTTGGCAGATATACCTTTTAAAATGTATACTTTCAAAAACCAGCTCTCTATGGAGGAAAAATGATGGAAGACAAAGCTCTAGTAATTTCATTTGAATATTACAGTCAGTTCTTATTATGCAAGGCACTAGGGTTTCTGACCAAAGATAAAAGATAATGTAAAATATGTAATTTAGACTATAAAATGTATATAATAATAACACACATTATGTGACAGAAAAAGAGGTCGTGATAGATTACTCTGTTGGACAAGTAGTCTGTACCAGTATCGTTACATTAGGGCCATAAGAAAAGACCAAATAACAGTTGTCTTTGTAGTGGAGATAATTGATCAGTTACCCACTGACATTGAAAGAAGTCTGAAATTTAGCTAAAGATGCTCTTTAGGCTCTTTTCTGTGCATTCACCATTGGTGAACTTCAGAAAGGAAGCAGGTATCATTCCTGCTATAACTTCCTTAACTTCCCACAAATGTTTGCCTTTTTTTTTTTTTTTTTTTTTTTAATTTGACCTTTATATAACTCTATCCTTGCAAATGTCTCATTTTGGCTAGGCACTGGGAAAACAACTTACTGTCATATTTTACATGTTTTATAACAGAGATATAGAATTACTTGCTAGCTACACAAAAAATCCTGTGCAATTTCATGTAAGAGCTGTGAGGGCCACTATGGATTATTTTGAGAGATAAAGATAAAAACATTTAGGCAATTTTGGGGTTTTTTTTCACTTTTTAAAGTGTAAAGGGAAATCAATATGGCTTCATGGGCCAGCAAGACAATGTGGACATTCATCTTCGGGCACAAGACAGAAGTTAAGAATTGTACGGATTAAAGATATCAGAACATATCATACCATGCTCAAAATGCCCTCCTGCTCTGGTTTTAATGAACTTGCCAGTAAAAAGAAGATTTAAGACAGAGATACGATTATCTAAATCATAAGTGTTAAAAAAGCTTCTTAGGTTTTGGCTTTTAGAAAACATGTCTTTGAAAAAAAACAGAACTTACCCATTCTTCAGACATTGAAGTGTCAAACATCTCAGCCAAAAGATTCAATGGCGACATATAAAGCAACAGGTTAAACATGCCTGGGACACAATGTTTTATACCTATATAACTAAATCCTTTTACTCTTCAAAACATGGGCATCTACTGCCCATTGGGGATGGTTCCTGACTCACACTGACTCCCAAACTGTGCCCAGGAATCATTTGGAAAAGTCCTAGCTGGCATGCTTTTAGCCTGTGCCAAGGTCTGTTCAAACACTTTAATACACAGCTTTTAGACAAAAGATTTCCAATGTCTGTGAATGTTTTGTGGTGGTTTCATTTACATTGCGTTTTATAGACACACCTAAAGTAGTATCCTGGAAGTGATTAGCCAAAAGGAAGGTAAGAGGGAACTGTGGTCCCCCACCTAGAGATAAAACACGTTCATATTTCCAATTAACTATTCAATGAAGCAATTAATCGCCTAATTTTTTATCCAAAAACCCAACAAGAGAAAGTTGATTGAAATTTGACTATCAAGTTAGCTATTAATGTGAAGATATTTTAGAAAGTCCTATATGGTGGCTAAAACAGCCTTCTAAGCTGCAGCAGATGTCCCTTTAGACATCCTGTGGCCCTTATAAAAGGATGTTATAGTGAGAACAGGAACTGAAAACACACATTGTGCAATAAAATGAAATAAACGTAAGTAACTTCTGTACTCCCTTAAAATATGGCTGTTGACATCAATTTGTAATGAAAATTAGCTTCTAAGGTGTAACTTATTCATTTTAAAATAAGAATGGAAAAGGAGTAAGGATAAATAAAAAATCACTGGGCATTTTCTGAATGCTGAATATTCCTCTTAAAACTCCTTTTTTTTTCTTTTTTTTTTAAAGAAAAAAGGAAAAAAAGAAGATTGTTCCATTTTGTAACGGGACACTTGCTGGCCATTTGCTTCTCAGTGTTACCATAGGGACAAACATCAGTCCATCTACTTTGTCAGCAGTCCAAAAGATGTGGGTGCTCCATTAGTGAGCCAGAAAGCAGTATTAACTTGTCACAGATTTAATTTCTCACAGACTTGCAATGCCATGCATTTTTAAAGCACAAAGCCTTTTTTTGTTTATTTTAAACTTCTGGTGGGGACAATAAGTGGTCAAGTAAATTGAATTGTTGACCTGGAGAAGCTGCCTTGGCTTTTACAATGCAACTAAATGTCATTTTTAGGAATGGTTAGCACGGAATTCTCTAATAGCCATAACTTAAAAATCAAGTCCAAATGATGTATTTATGAAAAATGTCCCTTTCTGTATCATGATATATTTAAATCCTAGGATTTGATGTTTAAATTATTTAAAATAATTTAAATTTCCTAAATGACTAATATACCAAATACCTACACGACTTCCCTCAGGTTTCCTAAATACAATTCATCTTTGAAGAGAACAGCATAGAAAATCTTGTCCTAAGAGGTATATATTTGGAGAAATAACAGCATAAGCATGAACAGTTTTCTTGAAGTTTATAGGTAAACGGAAATTATTTACAAATCTTGACAATGAAAGAACACTAGTGTGCATAGCGTTATTATTTTATGTTAGTTTATAGTTTTGAGTTACTATTGAACATTTTGTAGACTTGTCAACTTTCTCTACTGTATTCCCAGTAAAGATTGCAGTGCAGTGCAAGTACTCATATGAAAGACGATACAGTGACTGTCCCGAAGAGGCTGCAATATGTATACCTGTGCTTTTGCTAGTATGTTTTCCATGCAGGGCTCAATTCCTTAAGGTGGCCTGTTATTCATAATTTTGCTGTTAGATAAAACATATTACAGCCAGTTGTCACAGGCAGTACTCTTTAAAATCACTGTAAGAAGTAGTTACACTTTTCCAGAAAAAGAACATCCTCGACAACAACATGGGTACATGTCACCACCCAAAACACATGTGGGTGGCACATGTTTGGTTGGGTATTTGAGGATAGGCATGTGCAAGAAAAAAGATGTAAAATGCCATAGAAACACATGCAGAGAAGACACATACAGAGGCTTGAGCAATCACTGGGAATGTATCCGTAAGAAAACTGGGGAAAAAGAGAAGCAAGATTAGTATCAACCCAAAAGGACTTGAGACTTTTTGTGAAATTCTCCTGTGGTTTCAGATGAAAAGAATATACATGCAACCTTTATAAATAAGAGTGCATCAAAATGTCCAATGCCATCGTGTATTTTTCCTGACAGAGACAATGCATGAGCCATTCAAGTCAAAGTAGGTAAGAATGCATTTCCCATTTTAAAGACAGTTACCTTCCAAATAGATCCATAAATTACAATAACTTGGCAGCATTCAAAATACTAATTTTATGGACAGAAAAATACATACAGGTATCATAATTTTTTTTTTATATACTTTCGTTTGCTAGATTTTTTCCTGAACCTACTCATTACTTCCATATTTTCCATGGTTCCATTGCTGTTTCCCCTCATTTCCAGGCCTAAGTCAGTCTTGTGTCGCTTAAGTCACTCTCATCTGGTCAGAGCGCTGGTTTCTCCTGCATTTTCTTGGGCAATGTTTATCTTGTCTCTGCCTTTTGACTGTGTTTGCCCTAATACTTTGGATTATTTCCTTCTTACTTGCTCCCACAGATAGAGGCTGTATATAAAAACCGTAACTTCCCTTCTTTTCCTATGTTGACTCTTCTTCATTAGCAAAAATTATCCAAAATATGAATCTCTACCTGCTTGTCTTAAATAATCCACTAGCTTAAAAGACAACCTCTCTATAAGCGATGATCTTACTGGGTTTATTTTTTTCTCATAACCGTGTTTACAGACTAGTCAAATGCTCATACAAGCAAAAGAAGAATGTATTATGTCTTTGAGTAGATGGTGAATAAAAAAAGTGCTTTGGTGGGTATGTAATTTTAATAGTATAGAAAAGGTACTTGTGTTTGATTAATGTTTGGATAAAGAAGTCAGTTAATAAGGGATAATCTGTTGGTAAAGAGATTAATTGTAAAACCCATGCTATGAAATTTATATTTAAACTATAGTATAGCATAAAAAGTACTTACAAGAAAATACTGTTTCACAAAATGTAAGTATGTACAGGCTTAAAAATATGATCAATTTTCAATGTTTTCACACGCAGTTCCAGAAACTTCGAACCATAGAGTGCAAATGTGTCATTTCTTTTTTTATTCAAAACACAAATGTTGTGCTGTGTTTATGACTGTCTGTGAATAACTTTGCATATTGCTTACACTATGAAAACTTGGATGTTACTACATAATCTTCGGAAGTACTGAAGTTGATTGTCCAGCCTAGGGGCATGTTAAATAGATATGTACAGGATACGTATTTCTATTTTACCCTCATGTGAGTTTTCGTTAAGAATGTAGTTTCATGAAAAATTGGTCATCCAAACAAGTACTAATAGAAGTCTGGGATGTTTGTTTTGTTTTGTTTTTTAAAAACTAGATTCATAAAAGTAAATGCAGCTTTTTCTAGTCCATTTGAATTTTGAACGGGAAGGATCAGATTTTATTTTACAGTCAGTCATGATATTCTTATGATCCCCTCATTTTCTAAACCTTCTCATCAATACCAGCTAGAACTTGAAAAGTGAGAAAAACGCCTAGTATGCCTATATTGTTGATAGTTAACTCAAAAATATAACATGGCCTGTGGGAAAAGTGTCACATGAGTATTTTATAGCCTGTCTGTGAGGCTTTGTTTCATTATTATGAGCCTTGTGTTACACAGCATTCTGATGACCTTCATAGTATTATGAAGTTAGTATAAAACTGCATAACTGTTGAACATGCAAGATCTATCAAGCTGATTATTCTTAGCTGTTACTGGCACCTTTTTTTCTCCTTCTCACTCCATTAATAATCTTCCCTCCCAACAATAAAAACAAATGTGTATATTTAAATGAAGAATTTTCCTTACCAGGCCTCTACCAGCTTTGCCCTCTTCTAAAAGCAGTTCAGAGATGTCTATATGAGACTTCTTTATGGGTGGTGTTCTTCACATATAATAGATACTATTTGTCCAGTTCCCCAAAATTTCATTCAAAATGCTATATACTGATGCCAAAATGCCTGAAATAGAAAATTCCACATGTGATTTCTGGGAAGTTATCGAGCTGTAATAATTTGGCCTTAGGAATACAACTACCTGTTTAAGTACCTGCAGAATAAGAGCTAATTATTGCCTTTAGGAATATGTTTTCATCTGTGGAAATTTAAAGGACAAGTTCTTAGAACTATGTGTGTGCCGAGCAAAAAGTTATTGATCTAATAGATTTCCTCCAGCATACGCACTTCCCTTTGATTGCAAAAACATACTGCAACCTTTTTTCTTAATTAAATACTGGTTTTGTTTATGTGTTAATGGAGAGCTCAAGAAAGGATCTGGATTGCTAGCTTAGTGCACTGAAGCCCTTATTTATCCAGAAAAACAACCAGCACAGTAACAATGATTAAAGGAAACTTCCTGGCTCAGTTTCACTGGTGCACCCCAGAGAGACCACCATTAAGGTTATAATGTAGTTCTACCTGTTACACCTTCCTGCAGTACGTCCACTCTCCGTATATAACGTGTTACCACTCTATTACTGCTCATACTGCTCAGCTGGTACGTAGGAGTAATTGGGCAGGCAAGATATGTTCTTATTAATCACATAGAAGAAAATACAACGCTAAAAAAAATTGCCTCCCCGAAGACAATAGCCCTCCCATTCACCTCCTCTTATGTTGCTAATTTGTTTACTCTGTGTGGTTTTGGTTTGCTTTTAAACTTCAGAGTTTCTCAGAGGAAGTGGGCTTGGCATTTGATAGTTGCCTGGGAAGCACTGCGCACGCTTAGGAGTCTACAGAAATATTTTCAGACTGATGGAAAGCTCTTACATTTATCACTAATAGCTGCTCATAAACCAGCTAGTTCCTGAACATTTCAAGCGCCACCAGCTCCCTTGTGTCCAGACGCGGGTCAAAGAACCCAGTTCCTCACTTTCTTGAGAAGAGCTTATTATGGGCGCCCCAGTCAAAGATACCACGGTGCAATCTGTTAATAGCAAAAAGCTGGCTTTGTTTTGGTTTGTGGGTGGTTTTTTTTTGGATACACTGACGTTTCCAATCGATCCTGGAGAACACAACGAAGGCATCCAGGCCACCCCAAGGCACGGGTGTACCCAGACGCCAGGAGAAGACCTCGGTGCCCACACCGCGGCTCTCAAACGCTTCGTATGGAATCTCCCGGCATTTATGCTCAGGACTCCCGTGAGCCGAGTAACTCCCTGTTACACCTCTCCTACCGAACAGCCTTTGGGTTATACTGCCATTAGCGCTAAAGAAAGCCACCGGGCTCCTGACCGAGCGGCGCCACGGGCCGCCCCGCGCCTTTGTCAGTCCGGGCCCCTTCTCCCACCACCGCTCCCCTCGCCCTCCCTTTCTTCTCTCCTCCCAGCCCCGTGCAGGTAAGCGAGGCCTGTTAGGCCGGTGAGGAGGAAAGCCCTAGGGACGCTGGAAGGAGCCACCGCTGCAGACCGAAAGGATCCCGGAGCGGCCCCTCACAGGCCGCCGCGGTGCCGCCTCGCCTCCGCCCTCTAACCGGGCTGAGGGGAACTCGCCCACGCAGGAGAAAGGAGAGAGCTGCCCTCAGGATTTCACCTCAGGTTCACCTCTTTTAATTCGCGGGTCTGCTCCTCGTGCTCTAAAACGGCTACTAGTAGCTCTCCTTTTTAAATTTTGTCATTAATTTTACAGCGAATAATTAGCAATGTGGAGGTAGATTCCCCCTCCTCTCCCCCCCCCCCCCCCCC
>NW_015090889.1:1702326-1771740 GCF_001431845.1 Calidris pugnax
GTTAATGGAACAGTCCGATGTGTTCCTCGGCGGCGACACTCAACGTTTAACCCCTTTTCTGCCACATCCCGCACAGCAGCCGGTTTCAGAGGGGTGGATCCTGCCTCAGGCTGCCCCGCGCCGGCGGGTGACGTCACCCCACGCCTTAACCTCTCGGCTAAGTGTGGTGGGAATGCGTGGCGGGGCTTAAATATTGGTTGGGTGAGCTGATTTCCTTTCTTTATTTGACGTTTTCCAGGCGAGGGCTCGGCAGAGCCTGCGGGGCGCTTCCCTGCTGCCCCAGGCCCAGGCGGGGGTTCCCCGCACCCCCTGAGGCCTCTCGCTCGGTGGGGAGCGGTTGCACCTCTCAGGTGAGATAAGTCACCTTTCAGAAACAACTTCTCTTTTTTTTCTTTTTTTTTTCTTTTTTTTTTAATCTTGAGCGATAACGGGAGACACAGGGGTGTCCTGACCTGAGACCGGGGGTCCCAACCTGCCCCTCTCCGTTTATGCCCTTAAGTGTCCATGGTGAAATGGTAGGGATTTCGATACAGTCTTTCCCCACTGCGTTTACTGGAAAATTAAAGAAAATTGTAGTAAATGTACTTACTTCTAAAAATAATATAATTTAAAGGGTCATTTAGATCAAATTCTCCAACTATTTCTCCATTTCTCTATTCTTGCTTCTCTTCAAGTGGCAATCCAGTCCCTTAAAAAGCTTAGGTTATGCTAAATAAAAGTGTACACAAAACCTATCAATTTATCCCCAGTTCTTAGTGTCTTTAGTCTCTTGGCTGTATTGAACACACTAGAAATCCCATTTCCCCTCTTCACGTTGTCTCCTGGATCCACAGCACTGGATCTCTTCGGAGTTTTCCCTGACCTTCATGACTGCAATTAAATGGGTTTTTTTCAGTGTTTTCCATCTTTGACATCTTTTCCAGATCAGGGTTCCTTCTTTTGACCATTCTTTTTTCTTTCCGTTCTCTTTTATTCTCTGATTCCCACAGGATAATGTTATGAACCATACTGAAGTGTACAGTAATAGCCATTTCCATTTTTTAGGAAGAAAGGGAGGCATAAGGCTAAAGTAAATGCAGAAGAAAATTGTTAACTCCAAGTTATTAAGTTTATTAGGCATATATTGGTGGCAGGGACCATGTGGAAAGGGTTGTGGTAAAAGAACTTCTGCAAGAAGTTCATGTTCCTGCTCTAGTGCAGGAGGGCTTTTTCCAGAAGCCTCTAAAGTTACCTGAAAGGATGTATGAATTGGAGCTCTTAGACAACTTAAGGCCAAGCAAGGTGAGTTACTTGTGCTGGTGTCTGACAATTCATGAATATTGGTATCATATTTCCTATAACAAATTAGGCACTAGAATATGTAAATTTATTACAGCTGTATAACTTCTTGTTCTGAAAAATGTTTTGCACATTTGGCTTGTATTTGAACATTAGGCCTAGTTTTCTAATCTAGAAAGCACACATGGTGTACAACTGCAACCACAACCCTTAAAAGCGAAAAGAGAAGGAAACCGTTTCACAAAATAGCAACAATAAAACCCAGGATTTTGTTTAGTACAATGCATATGAGAAGTGTCTGCTTTTGCTTGGAGAACTTTGGCAAGTTTTTTTAAAAAGGGTAAACTAGGGTGCTGTATTCACTCAGTGAATGTTGTTTGCTTCTCATAAGTCAAATGCAGAGCTTTGCTTTTTCACGAGGCAGTATTGGGAGCACTGGGAACTTTTCAAGTGGTAGTTGATTCTGTTGACCTCTTGATCTCCTCTCCAGAAAGGACCTCTTTACACTACAGCCTTACAGATCGCTAAGATCCTTTGGGTTTTGTTGGGGTTTGGTTTTTGTTGTTTTGTTTTGTTTTTTAATCCACAGCTTGTTTTAATTCCTTCAGAAATAAACAAGGAGATAATATAAAACCTTTGTTTATACTCCAGGTTCAATCTTTTGGAGCAGCCATAAACCTTTCCTTGTCTTCTACAAGGCACCTTGGCTGCCTTTAGTTGATATTAAGGGTTGTCTGTACCAACTCCTTTTTGCTGAATGCCCCTCATGGCACCTGTCAGCTTCTCTGTAGTTCTCGTGTCAAGAAATTCAGCATTAGGATTAGATTTACAAGAAATGTATTTAGATATGGCAATACATAGCTGGGTCTCAACTCTATATTGACATGTCAAGAAAGAAATGACACCCTCTAATCATTGAAAGCTGGTTCGGAAGCATGTACACTAAAATACCACAGCACTAGGAAAATTTTCTGAATAATTACCATGTCATTCCAGTGTTCCTGAAAATATCAATATACCTTTTAAATTTTACCCCTGTTGGATATAAAATTTGTCCTGGAACCCAATTTTACCTTTACCATTTTGTTAAGAGTTATAGCTTTAAAGTTGCAAAAGGAAATGAAGCGTTAGAATTCTTGCTCCGTTCTTTGAATTTTTACCCCAAAGATGCGTTTTCCCTTTAGTGTCATCTTCTTGTCCTTGTTTCAGGGGTTGAGCAAATTACCTCCAGTTGTTTTATTTCCCTAAAATAATCACACTGGTTTTGTCACCCATTAATTTACAAGAAACCCATTATTTTTAGTGAATGTTTGCTGCGAATAGGTTAGTGAGCAGTTTCTAACTTTTAAGCACCAAACATCTATAGCATTCAAAAATATGCTGTTTCAGTCTGAAATGGTAAAAGGTTAAAAAAGACAACGTGCCCAGAGCTGTTAGGCTGTTTTTTTTTTAACATCTCTCATCTAATCATAGAATCATAGAATCGTCTAGGTTGGAAGAGACCCTTGGGATCATCGAGTCCAACCATCTACCCTACTCTACAAAGTCCTCCCCTACACCATGTCCCTTAGCACTGCATCTAAACGGCCCTTAAACACAGCCAGGGATGGTGACTCCACCACCTCCCTGGGCAGCCTGTTCCAATGCCCTATCACTCTTTCGGTGAAAAATTCTTTCCTAATGTTCAGTCTAAACCTACCCTGTTGGAGCTTGAAGCCATTCCCTCTCGTTCTGTCACTAATTACCTGTGAGAAGAGACCAGCACCAACCTCTCTACAGTGTCCTTTCACGTAGTTGTAGAGAGTGATGAGGTCTCCCCTCAGCCTCCTCTTCCTCATACTAAACAGCCCCAGCTCCCTCAGCCGCTCCTCATATGATTTGTCTTCCAGCCCCCTCACCAGCTTCGTTGCCCTCCTCTGCACTCGCTCCAGCACCTCGATATCTCTCTTGTATTGAGGTGCCCAGAACTGGACACAATACTCGAGGTGTGGCCTCACCAGTGCCAAGTACAGGGGCACAATCACCTCCCTACTTCTGCTGGTCACACTATTTTTGATACAAGCCAGAATGCCGTTGGCTTTCTTGGCCACCTGGGCACACTGCCGGCTCATATTCAGCCGCTTGTCAACTAGAACCCCCAGGTCTCTTTCCTCCAGGCAGCTCTCCAGCCACACTTCCCCAAGCCTGTAGTGCTGCATGGGGTTATTGTGGCCCAAGTGCAGGACCTTGCACTTGCCCTTGTTGAAACTCATTCCATTGGTGTTGACCCAGTGATCCAATCTATCCAGATCCTCTTGCAAATGTTCAGTTTAATCTCCTGTCTGAGAGTCAACTGGTCTCGGGACACCGAGGTTGAGATAAAGTGGATAACGTGAGGTCTGTCGGTCGGGGCATTCAGTCAAGAACCTGCTTTCGTACTGACGAAAGGTTCAGACACGTCTGTGGGAGGTGGTGGAAAGTGAGCTCACCACGGGGGCGTCAACAAGGGGGTAACGGCGGTTCCCGCACGTCCCTCCCGCAACTCCTGCTTCTTTCCCACTAGATGGTGGCAGAGGAGCGGCCACCAGGAGGCTGGCAAGACAGCCTGCTGCTCTCCCGGGGGCTGGCAGCAAGCAGGGCACAGTCTCTTAGGTGTAAGCGGACAACTAAAAGTAGTTTCCAAAAAAACTCCTGTTTTGTAGAAAGCACGGTACATGATAAGATTGCAAAGAAGGATGAATCTCGTCAAGAGAGAGGAGGTATTTGAGTCTGGATAATTAACGTGTAAATGTGCGTGGTGATAACACTAATGTGCAAAACTTACTAGGACACTTTGGAGGAAACTTTGTTTTGGAAGTTTGACAATCTAAGTGGCATCAGTCATAATCTTTTGCCTAACTCAAAAAGAATGGCTTAATTCAGCACACAGCAATCTATCAATTCATAGGGCATAAATGATTCTGTGGAAGCCTTTAAATTATATGAGAGAGCAGTGTGTGGAACTGCTATTCATACAAGGACTTGGCTATGTAAAGACAACAGCAGAAGTTGGAACTATGTGTATATTTGGAAAGACAGGTACCTGTATCAAAAAGACGTGATATAAACAATAAGTAACTGCATGTTACAGAGCTGTGGGAAAGTAGTGGTACATATGGAGAGTAACTGGTAACAATTCAGTGTCTCACACTTCTTTCTCACGTGTGGACCTTCAGTTCCTTTAAAATAAACTGGCAAAAATCCTCTTCACTTGAACAGTTTTAGAAGTGTTGGCTGCTTACAAAAGATTTACTCCACAGCTCTTACCCCCTAGTAGTTTTCCTGCTTCTTCCTCTGTTTCTCTGCATGTTATCCAAGTGCTTATTTTCAAGGCCTGGTACTTCCAAAAGGGGTTGGGTTATCTGAGATGCAGGCTACACACGTGAAAATATAACATATGGTGTATAGGAGCATTGAATAATAAAGTTAGTCTGGAAAGCTTGGGTTTGGGACCAGAAAGACAATCTTGCATTTAAGTAAATCAGCTAACTAGAGGAGAATACAGGCTGAAATTAACAATTTATAGTCAAAGAGCACTGTCACCATTGTTGTCTCTGAGAGAAGGATACAATTCAGAATATTTTCAAACAAACAGATCTGACAAATTTTACAAGCCACTGGCAAGAACATTTGAGATGCTGTGCTGCTGTAGTTCAGTGTCTCTAAAATAGAGAGTCAGGTCTTGTTCTTGCTTTGACTTGCTGTGATTGCAAAGGAAATCCGAATCCTGTCAACCAAATGATGGAGACATTAATTTCCCTTCCTATCCCGTAAGGCCTTATGAATAGCTAATATTTAGGCTCCTACATCTGTATTTATGTAATATTTATGTTTATAATATTGTTTGTGACAAGTATATACTAAATTAGTAAACTAATTTAAACCTGAACTGAGTATTTTAATAACTAAACAATAGGTAACTCTGAATTCAACATGCTATACAACCTAAAAAAATTAACAGTGGAGAGAAAACTAGAACTGAATATATGCCACAAAGTCAGTAATTTGTGCTATTATAATAACTTACAATTTGGTTATCTGAAAGACTTCTGTTTAGACAGAAGGACAAACTTTGTAACGTATTGGCTTTTATTATCTTGGCTATGGGAAAGTGAAAAGCATCTGAAAAGATTTTGTGGAAAATTTTACACTTTCAGCATACTGCTATCTGAAAATCAATGGGTTTAGCATTCTATAATTAGGTATGCACACAAAATTACTGATATTTTAACTAGTATTTTCTATAGATAACACTTTATCTGTGACTCTAAACCAGGTTTTAAAAGGTTCGATAATCATTAGTAAAAAGTTTTTACAGAAAGGCTAAATTAATTGCTCAGAGTTGTTACATGAATCAAACAATAGCTTCACTTCTTACACTGAAAAATTTAAATTGACCTTTATAGTTTTCCTTGTCAGCATCCAGTTTTATTTTCTGAAATACTAACAGTAGTTGAAAACATCCTGATACAAGTTATTGCTATTAGAAAAAGGCAGGAAGTGAGACATTTTAGGAAATAAAAAATTTTCCAGTATGGATTGTTTTGTTATCAGTATGATTATTAACATCAGATACCAACACGTCTGAACTTTACTACTTCAGACCTTTCTTTTGACTTTCTTGAGAGTTACCTTGATGTTGTCCTTCATCTCGTTCTATTCTCTCTCTTGTGGTTGTTCAAATGTTCTCTTCACAACATTGATAATTAGTATCTCATCTTTATAAGCAGTAAAATGATCCTGTCCACCTTCTTACTCTTGGAACACTTTTTTCAATGCCCTACTTAGTTTCCACTGTCATTTCTGCTTCTGATCCAAAATTGCTCTCTTTGTTTTTACAACCTACCATAGTCTTGCATTTGATAAAGAGCATTTCAAGAGACAGCTAGATACTCTCCATTAAAAAAAATACAGGTAAAATTAGCATTCTACAGTTGCATCACTGAAGTAAATTATTTTTGGAACCACAGTTTTAGACATCAGATTTCCAAATTTGAAACAAACAGATTTAATTTGGAAAAAAAAAAGAAAAGAGTGAAAAACAAAGTTGTAAAGCAGTTAACAAAATGGTAAAGCAACAGCATTAAAAATGGTCAGAGTTGAGCAAATAAGTGATTTTTTTCCATCTTTTAACTATTTGTGTCACCTGTTATGAACTTTTAGCTTGTGCCAGAGCTAGCTGACATTTGATATTACATTTAGTGTAATGTAAGAAAAGATATAGGAGCATTCTGTATATTAAGAGTGAGGGTGACTGGATCTGGGAAGATCACATGTAATAGAAGAATTAAGAGCTGAGCTATATCTAGAGCGGTCCAAAAGATTTGTGGAGCATCATTTGCTTCTAAAAAGCCAAGCTCATGCCTTCCTCTTCACAAGTGTTTATCCATATGTCCATTATTTTTATGTTTTAGTATTGTTTCTACCAATTTCCCTCCAGTGAATATCAGACTTCCTAGGCTGTAGTTCCAGGTATACTGGACGTGTTGCTAATAACAATAATTTTATTTTATTATCATGATGATGTTGTGATATGGGAATTGTGAGAGTTTTACAAGGTGGAAAAAAAAATATACAAGAAAAAACTAGAAATAAAGCAGGTAATATCATTTCCATTACAGTACTGAAGATAATGGCTTTACACAAAATTTTACAGAAATGCACTGTGAACCAAGCCTTAGTCAGCGACATTCAGTGGCAAACCTACTAATCAACATGATATTTAAAATTGTGGTTACATATCTTAACAGATAAGAATACTGCCACTCAGGACTAAAAACTAGTTTACGCTCTTCTGCAATGTTATTTCTTAATGTATTTTTACAGATGCCGTAAATGCAGCTATGAATTAATTATTCTCATACTGTGTCTATTCTGTTTTACATCTAGCTGACTATTTGCATAAATGAAAAACCTCCCTATCATGTTTGTCTCTTAAGCAGACTCAGCACATGCCATTGCACATGTAGTAATTTTTTTAATCAATTCATAATCTGATAATCTATTGATTATACAGTGTCTTCAACGATAAACACACATTCTTTGTTCCGATTTTGATCCAAATCACTTTGGGTAGCCTTGACATACTAAATTTTTCCCTTAAAAAAGAAGAAATGCTTCAGATAGAGCTGCCAGTGAAATAATCGTCTAGTAACCTCTTTCCTAACCCAAATCACGACATCTCTCTGAGATGTTGCTGAACTGGAAAAAGGACATCCCTACTTTCAGACCCAGGCACTGTTGGACGGTGTAAAGATTGGAATTTTCTTCCCAACAGCATTTTTGCTTGGGCAATTTCAAGCTGGGAAATTGCCCATTATATAGCTGGGAGCTATATAATGGCAGATTTCTAGTTTGAGACCTTCAGCTTTGTGAATGAGAGCCATATTCATGGTTCAGTGACTCACTCATGTCTGATTTTCAACCCTTTATGTGCCTACCAGTCCTTTTACATGAGTTTCCCCTCTGTCCTTTCAGTGCTTCTTGCCGCTGGTGGCACTATCAACTTCTCCTCCTTACCTCCTGTCATGTGGCTCATTCATCCATTCTGTCTCAGCTAATCTCCAGCTTTCTAGGCTGATGTATGGAATCTGTTTTCTGATCCTTGTTCTTCGTTGTTAAAAAATCTAGTGAGTTTTGAGTTTGTATGCAAAGTAATATACATGTTGTTGTTCATAGTAGTTACTTGTTAGTACAGAATGCCAGCAATCTTTTCTGACAAATACGAGAGTCAGAAAACAACCCCCCTCACCCAAAATAGTTTAAAATTTAGATAAATAGCCAAGGGAAGAAGGACTGAGTGAAAAAGAATGGGAAAGTAGAACAACTGAGCAGTTCAGTTCAATTCTTTTCCTGCTATGCTGTTTCCTTTAATATTTTTTTTGCTTAGAAGTTTAAAAAAGCAAAGTATTCTGTGTTCTCTTACTAGTTTGTGAAAATTTCACTATGAGGGGATCTGACATCTGTGCGCCTTTAAGGTTTACAGAAGGATATTAAAGAGGAAAAAACCCTCTCTGTTTTTCTATTAGAGAATTTAAAGACTTGAATAGCAAAAGAAAAGCAAATGTATTTTGCAAGTTATTATTTTTATACTGGAGGACTAATCTATAGATGTTAGTACCCCATAAAAATCTTATTTCTACAGAATATTACAGTGTTCAAACTTGGGAGTGGAGCAACAGTTACTTTAGTGTTCACTATGAGATTTCAACTTTTTCAAAGAAACATACTCTTTCAAATAAACTTTCTTAGGATTAATGTACACTCCTAAATTGTGTGAGTTTCTGCTAATATAATTTAGAGAAGATGCATTAATAGGAAGTGTCACAGAAAAGGGTAAAAACAGTGTACAACTGTCTTAAAGCATCTTTTCGAGGCAGTGCTATGCCCCAAATGGATTAGACTGCAGATACTAGGTCCGTGGTCAGGATATATCCAAAGGTGTTTCTGTTTTGGGTGGTTTCCATACCATGATTCCTATATAATCACTAAAATGACGATGAAAACTTCCCCCAGTAAAATCTCAGGGAAGGTTAATGGTGCAAATACTGCCTGCTCTACTGCAAAGATGAATCACTCAGTGGGAATAGTACAGCCTCAGCTGGAGCAAAGTAGTTTAATTTGCATACTGCATGGCTGCAGTGATCAACAGCCCTCAGAATCTGGAAGAACAATGTGGTGTGTCTTGTGCTTGGAAAAAAGCTTGTTTGGAAATTGTATTGCTACGTTACAGTACCTACTATGGACAGTGTCATTCCTCTCTAGTTTGATCAACACAAGAGCTCGTTAAATGATGGCATACTGCTTTAATTTCTATTTCACTGGCTAAGTGTGTGTCCTGCTAGAGAATCTTAAGGATTGAAATCAGTATTTTCAGAGAAATTTCTTGCTTACAACTCTGCAACCATTTTCCTAAGATTCCTTAGGACTCTGAGTAACTGTTACTTCCAACATAACAGATGTACTGTGATATTATTATAAAATCATATTATTTACCTCCTAGAAAGTTCATAAATGATTCATTGAAAAAGACATAAAAATAAATACATTAAAATAAACAATACATTACAATAACACTGAAATTAAGGTGTTCTTTCCACAAAAGATACATTCTAAATTATATTAGTCAAATATCTTGCTAAAACAATAATCAAAGGAACCTTCAAAAAGAAACAATGGGATTAGAAGGTTTTCTTTTGGGGCTGTAAATGGTTGGAAGGGAAATTAAATTAAAGTGTAAGGCGAGTTTTTAAATTGTACCAGCCAGTCCATTCATTGTTGCCCATATAAGTTAGAGTTCCATGTCTATAAAAAAACTTCAAAATATTTTTTTCCTAATGTAACAACATCATAATAAAAATATATATTGATGCTGAGGTAGGTGTTTGGTGATAGGCTAATGATGACATTATCATAGCTTGGCATCTTCCCAGCGTTATTGAGCTGTTCTAAAAATGTGCATCTAAGATTTCCATCAGATATTTTCTCATTTGAAAAAAGTTCTATTATCCTTAATATTAATAATTTATTTTTTGAATGTAGATGACTTGTTTTAATGTTCTCAGTTTACCAGGTTTAAGAAACTTGCTAACATTTTGCACTGTTTGGAAACCTAGTCAGTAAAGCAGGATTTGTGCAGTGAGAACACAAACAAATCAAGCAGATAAAAACTAACTGCACAAGATTAATTAAATTCAATTTAATATGAATGAGACTGCATTTACATTTTACTTACAAACCACCATGTTAAGTAGTTTCTTCTACTATGCTATACTTATGCAAAAAATATCAAAGAGGTGGACATCTTACTACCTTACCAAGATTGTGATCTATTTGGCTGAACAGTAACTTCATAGGATAAGTCTCATGTTTGATATATGAATATAGAATGTTAAACCTTATCAGAAAGGACAGGCAGAAGGAGTAAGATCTTACCTGTATATATACATGCTTGCTGTGAGAGGTAGAATCTGTCAGGAGATAAATCTGTTTAAATTCCATAGTGGCAAAAAAAAAAGAGAAAAATAACAAAGGTGCTTTCATGGTTAGTCAAATATAAAACATCAGTCCAAAGTGATGAGACAGATGAAATAATTTCAGACTAGGCTGAAATTTAGTAGAAGTACAGCATATAGCAGGATGTAAAGTATGAACAGGTTCTTGGAGCACATTGGCCAAATTTTTTACTCCAACAGTAAGAAGGAAAACATGGTAAGGTGAATCTGATGTTGAAATCATGGGTATAGAGTTGTTAGAGAATCTGAGGGGGAAAAGCACCATTGGTGACTGTGGTAGCAAAATTATAGTGTTCCTAGTAAGAGAATAACAATACCATCAGTAAACAAAATCCCATAGGAAAGGATCCACAGATTTGACAGAGTTGGAAGGGACCTCTAGAGATCATCTAGTCCAACTCCCCTGCTCAGCAGGATTGCCCAGAGCACGTCACTCAGGACTGCATCCAGGCAGGTCTTGAGTCCCCTCCGGAGAAGGGGACTCCACAACCTCCCTGGGCAGCCTGTTCCAGGGCTCTGTCACCCTCACCCTAAAGAAGTTCTTCCTCATTTTTGAGTGGAACTTCCTATGTTCCAGCTTGTGCCCGTTGCCCATTGTCCTATCGCTGGAAACCACTGAAAAGAGTCCGGCTCCATCATCCTTCAACCCACCCTTTAGGAACTTGTAAACATAGATGAGGTCTCCTCTCAGCCTTCTCTACTCGAGGCTAAAGAGCCCCAGCTCTTTGAGCCTTTTCTCATAAGGGAGGTGCTCTAATCCCTTAATCATCTTTGTTGCCCTACGCTGGACTCTCTCCAGTAGTTCCCTGTCTGTCTTGAACTGGGGAGCCCAGAACTGGACACAGTATTCCAGTTGTGGCCTCACCAGTGCAGAGTACTATTTTCTAATGGAAAAAAGAGCTCAGGAATGCCAGTAGATACATAGAAAAAAATATTAAGGGCATAAATGAGAAACATTTCAAAGTGAAGGAGGTTGGAATAATAAAATACAAAATGTAGGATGGAGAATGACAAATTTGTAATGAAAGATCAGGGAATACTAGTAGCTATCAGCACTGTGGTGCTGCTGCCCGATAATCAAGCATGGTATTTTGATGCTTAAATAAGAATATCATCAGTAAGATACATGAAGTAATATGTCCACTGTATTCGAAACTGATAAAGTCTAAACTGGAATATTTTCCTCAGTTTTGGTGACTGTATTTCAAGAAAGTTTTGGGCAACTGGGGAAAAGCTATGAAGGGTTGGTGAGAAAAACCTGCCGGAAGATGTGACTCACCTAAAAACTGTGAATGAATTCAGGCTGTTCAGCCAAAGGAAGGAAGGGGTTAAGGAAGCTCTCAGAACTGTGTTCAAATATGCAAAGTATATCTGAAGCTGGCAAGGGGAACACAAGTGTTTGCTCTGGATGGTACAAGAAACAATAGCTTTGTTTGCAGGAAGGAACATTTAAATTAAGCATTAGAGAAAAAAAACCACAGTATTTTCACACTCAGGTAATTAAATACTGAAGTAGACAATGTAGACAGATTGTAGAATCGTTGTCACTGAAGGTTTAAGAATAGGAGCTGTGAATAGTGTAGATCTTGTCTTTAGGCAAGAGAATGGACTAGATGAGTTTCTTTTAAACTCTTTCTGATTCTTAGATATTATATCTACTTTATAGAATGAAATCAGCTCTGAGAAGAAGGTAGTGGCAAGGTAAATAAACATAGTTTTTATCTGAATTACTGTGCTCTATTAAAGCAGGTAGAGATTTGCGTTGCCTATTTAAAAGCGGAAGACCTGAATTTTTAGGTTCTGTCTGAAATGTAATTTTGCAAGAAAGAATGCAAACAAATTTCGTCTCTCTAATGAGACATTGATGATGAATATGGGTTTTTTGCAATAATGCATTGTATTCTGGAGCTAATGAGATTTGTACTGAATGTATATCCTGTAGATCCACAGTAATACAAGGAAGGTAAAGCTAAAATTCTTTCTTGAGGAGGACTGATTTGATCTAGTCTTTTCATATACCAGTCACTGGTAGGTCGGACCCCTAACCTACTACAGTGATTGTCCTGAGGCTGGTCTTCACTGTGGTAGTATGTTTAAAATGTTAAACTACATTAAATGAAATTCGAAATATGGAGCTGGAGTCAAGAAGCTCTTTGGCCATTAACACTATGCACATTAGTGAATGATAAATTTTATTGCCTTTTAACTTTTTATTGTTTCATTGGGTTTTTTTCACAAACTACAGCAACTCATAGATGATACAAGCCTTTCTCAAGTTCAAAAGAGTAAGGAGTTTGCTATCAAAAATTGCTTTTGATTGATTGATTGATTTGCTCTTGATACTTTCTGCTTTGTTACTGTATTTACTTTATTATTCATTAATTGTTCACGCTCTATTCACGAACTATTTACGAATTATTCACTTTCAAGAGTGGTGTGATAGCTGTGACAGTTTAAAGGTCTAAGTGAAACTGAGTTTTCAGGGGTCGTAGATTTTAAATCCAGCGGTGATGATGCTGACTTTCCTGCATAAGCATTCGAATTAGCTCCCACTGGTTAGTCCGCTTTCTTTTCTTGTGTTGGGTGGATTCTAGTTCAAATAACACATTTTTCTGTCTTCTATGTTTTAGTTAAGGGATTTATTGTAGTTGTATAGTTTTGCTCTATATATTTGATGCATTTGTCTGGTGAATCATTCAGGCATGATAAGGGGCCTGACCTAAAATCCAAAAACATCAGTAAGAATTTCCTATGCATTTAAAAGTAAATAGAGCTAGGCTGTAAAGCAGTTAGCATGGCTTCGATGGGCACCTTTTATTCCAATAACCTATCACAATTTTGCTCTTACGTTGTATAACAGTGTTTGTATGTTTGTGATATTAGGAAAGACAAAGAGCATAGAGGTCATCACCAGAATGAAAACTCCCTTTTTCCAAGTGCATGATTTTTATTTTTGCTGTTTAATGTTTTTCAAGGAAGGGCAATCATAAAAAGAAATCCAGACTAATCTGATTTTATTTCTTTGTATATTTAATACAGGTTTTTTGTGCCTAGAGTGACCAGTTTAAGCAAATGACTAACTAGCTATATTTAACTTATTTTGTATTTTACTTTTCACAATTGTAGAGGATGCATCATGAAGAAGTACAGGAAGAAAAGTTTTCTAGAGAAGTATTTAGCTACTCAGTTCTGTTGCATTTTCCAAAGTGGAAAAAATAGGCACAGTTCTCATGTCATATTCATTCAGTGGTAGAAACAGCCACTGCTTGTCCTCTAGAGGTTTTATTACTAGCACACGTCCTGCTCCACTGTATTACATACATATAGGAAGGCTGATTTCAGTCTTCACCTCAGCAACATTCACTGTCTCTTCTGCCCAACAAGTTTCTGCTTATTTCAGGCAGCATCCCTTTTGCTTTCTCTCCTCTTGTCCCTGTGACTGATAAAAAATCTTGTGACAAAAACAGTGAAGTTGTTTGTTTCACAATTATTTTCCAAATCTTTTCTCATGATGCTTACAATGACTATGCTCTTCTAATTTTAAGCAACAGGTATATATACCATTTTGCATAACTTTCTTGTTTAGCTGCTACTTTGTTGTGTCTTTCCTTGCACCCACCTTATCTGTTTAATTTCCTTGTACTTGAAAGTGATACTGTAATCTTTTCAAAGCAGTAGTGTCTTTGCTTTTGGTCCTTATTTAGGACCATGATTGAGACTGTTGGGTGGTAGATAACTCAGATAATAATAGTAAACAAGAAAAGGGACAAATTCTTGGTTTCAGCAATTTATAAGCTGTAGAAAAGCATCACACATTTAAAAGCAAACCTTGGAAAACCATATCAGGTTTTATTTTCCCTCCTCATCTCGTTTTTCTTATTGTCCACAATGCCTTTCCTTTAAGGTGGCATTTCTTCAAAAAGTTGCTTTCTGCAACACTATTCTTTCATTAGGCCATGGTGTGGGTTCAATATTCACTTAGCATCATCAAGTTAATTAAAGGTTCACCTTCATTAGTTTTTTTTTTTGTTTGTTTTGGAGCAACTGTCTCACTTAGCTTTGGTCAGTTTGGCAAAGCAGTCTTAGAGAAGGCCAAACCAGGATGTTCATGCCACTGCACCTGACACAGTCCAACCACTGATTGCCATTCAGTTCACGGGTCTGAGGCCTCCAGAGCAGACAGAGAGGACATTGGTCCTCAGCAGCAATGATTTCACTGCCCAAATTGACTCCTTTTCCCCTGTGTCACGTGCCAACACAGACAGCACTGGTTTCATTCTTTGAAGTGTTTGCATTTGAAGGAATAATTACTGTTGAATGTAAGCAACTGTCATCGTTGTTTATGAAAAATGATGGTCTCGTAACAAGAGACAAAAGCAAAACTGTAATTTAGAAATTGCCTGAATCAGGAGTTGAGTATTTCATAATCTTTTTTTCTTTTTTTCCTAATGCTGTTAAAATTAATTTAATGATGCTTAACTGTTGTTATACTTTGTTTGAAAGTATTATTGTAACATTTTCCTGTTCATCTTTACAATAATTCTGGCTACTTTGAGAAAAAAGTTGTGACAGGTAGTCAGTGGGGAAGAGGAGACTTGAAGGCTATGAGCTGAGAGGAGCAAATTATTTCAGCTCCCAAATTCTTTGTGTTCTGTAGGTGTATACTGACAAGTTTGTAGCTCATGCAAGATCAATTAGTTTTCACCATCATCACTTTCATCACTTCACCACATTTAAAATGCTAATTCCACCAGTTCATATGAAGCCAAAGGACAAACATTTTAAATACTATATTTTGATGTAGGAAACAAATTTCTGGTTTTACTGACTCTATTTTTTACAGTGCTTTGATGTTATTTGGGCATGGAAGGTACCATGGAAATGAAGATGGCGTGTTTTCCTTCTGTTACTGGTGTGACATCTCAGTACGCCTACACTGACATCATTGGGATTGCAGTTTGGGAAATAAATCCCATGAAGATGAATGATGGAATCAATGTCATGCAAATGAAGTTATGAAAAGTAATTACTCTGCATGCTTGATAATGGCTTTCCAAAGATATAAATACTATCATTTTTTAATATAGTGAAATGATTCCATCTATTAGCTGCTGGAAAATATTACTTCTTAGATGTACTTCTTAGGAGAAGATTATTTTCGATTCAGTAGGAAGAAACAGAAATCTATACACTGTTTTTAGAAGAGAAGAAAAGAAATATTCCATCTTCACTAATAACATGCTATTCACAAAGCCCCAGGCTATTTTAGAATGTTGGAATATTACAGACTGCATAGTGGGCTTTAAAATAGAAAGTCAACCCAGCCTTAATTGCAGGAATATTCCATGCATTATTATAATAACAATTTACTCTGTGATTCTCTTCCCAGTCATTATATCTGTCAGTCTATGGCAGTTGAGAGGTGCATTTATAATAATATATAACTTTTATGTGACACCTCCAAACCAGAAAGTACTTTTCTTGTTACCTATAGACAAAAATATGTTCAGTTGCCATGAATGTGATCACCTTTGGGGGTGAAATGTGACAATGTAACCAGATAAAGTAATGCTCCTTATGCATCTTTAATATGAAAACAAAGATGATTGCATCATGCATCAAAAACTGCTGGAAGAATTTTGGTAGAAATGATTTTACTACTCAGGATATAATTTGATGAGATCACAAAAAGAAAGTGTCACTCTGTTCTTAATGATAGGGTTTGCTTTAAGTGCAAATGAAACAGGGATGTCAAGGAAAATATAAACATTATCTGCAGCAGATATATTCCTGACAGTTCTCCAATTCTAAGGCTGGCCAGCTTGATCTAATGTAGCTCGTCATGTAATCTCATGATAAAAGTAAAAGCATGAGAGTGAAAACATTTTTTCAATTCCCACTAATTTATAACAAATATGTAAATTTTTGCTTGCAGTGATGGGCGATTCACTTGATACCCCCATATTTTATAGAGAGATCTAAATACGTGCTCTGTGTACATCCTCTGGACTACAACTTAAATCTGTGGGTTTTAGCTGTGGTTTCATCTGCAGTTCTTATTCATTCCATGACTATATCTTATTGTCAACCTTGCAGTTCTTCCTTTAAAACAACCCTTAAAAAAAGCCCTTCTTAAATTTTGGGAAACAAACTGCCTGGGGACACTGACCATATTAGTTAATTTATTCTCTTATATTTTTGTAGAGTACTAATTTTTTTGGAGTCTATATAGCAATCCTGTCCCTCAGCCCAATTTTTTTATCCATCTCTTATTTTTATTTCCTCTGCTGCTCTGATCTTATCTTCTTCTCTGATTCTTGCACTTGTGAGAGAGGACATGTCACTGGTGACAGTGCTTTGTCCCCCAGGACACTAGATCTTTGGATTTCACTTTAAAGCCTTCTGTTTGTTTTTGGCTTTTCGTTATTGTTTCATAGCATTATACATACTATGAATATTACAAAATAGTGGGGAGTGGATGAGGATGTATTGTATTAAAAAGGGACATCCAGTGCTTGGACACATAGAAAGATTCTATTATCTGTTCAAAAAATCAGGCTTTTTTTTTCAGTGCCAACACTGATAATGTTTGATGCAAATGCCTTGGCTAATGAAGCTCTGATATTTCCTTTGTCTCCAATGTTTTTCTTTATCAAGAATGTAATTTTACTGTAGTTATTTTAGTATATTTTACAAGGAGATTACTGCAAAGAAATTTACAATTTTTGTTGTTTGAAAGGATTAATTTTTTTCTACCATCTTTTTCTGAGAAATGGATTTTTTCAGGTCCACCTTCTGAAAAGATAAATGTTCTTTTTATTTTAAAGACAGTAAGATTTTATTCAAGAAATTATGATGTCTCAAAAGCTAAAAGCAGAATCTCTTTCTTCTGTTGTCGCTTATATGGGGAAAGAACCAAAAGTAAGGGTGAAGTAACATCACCTGCAACACTTCACCTCTCCATAACAGTTTGAAGTTTCCTGTAAAGTTACTGCTTACTGATTTGGTTGCAGGTTGGTTCCATTCCTTCCTAGCCTCCCACACTGGAAAATGCTGTAGAAAACTATAACAAAACGTCTTCATTCTTACAGTGGTTACTCTGGGTAACTAGGAAGACTGAGATAATGAAGAATAACGCACGTGGGAAGCACTTTCAGTTAGGGCTTGGGAAAATCAAAAATAAGGAAAATAATAATCATTTATCTTCATATAAATTTGTTTTTGCGTCACTAAAATTAATAAGTCAGTTTTCAATTTAGAAGTTTAGGTCTATTTCCTGTTTACCCAACTTTTTCAGTGGTAACAAATTTCAGTTGAAAATTTCCAAGGATTTAATGAACTTCAGGTAAATATCACGACAGACCATTGTCTTTGAACTAAAACTCTGTGACAGCTTCTGATCCCAGTCATGCTATAACTAAAATTCTGTGAACTTCAGTGATGTAAGTTAGAGACCTAAAACCACATTTAGGATACCAGTGTACTTGTTGATTATAAATGTGGCTTTGTGTTTGACTCCACTGAAGTCTTGCATATTCTTCTTAACTGGATATTTATTCAAGCAGAATGTTATAGTTCATCACATATTTTGAGTATCAGTTGTTCTTATGTGGTAGGATGTTTCTCTGAGAAGTTCTAAAACAAGAAGGATAAGAAGTTTTAACTTGATATCATTTTCATATAAATCTCACTAGATATTGCATTGTACTCACTGTCTATATTCTGTAAGCTAAGAAAATGACAGTAGTAACAAATTTTTACAGGCAAAATTGATATCTTCTAAATGGTGGTGAGAAATGGATTACCTTTCTGTTTATATTTACAATTATCAAAATCTCCCATACAACCTAGCAATTAATAGTGTTTCTGAAGATTCTGTAGCTGAGGTTGTAATTCACTGAGGGAGATCATTATAAAAACATTCTATTTGTCAGAAGCATAAAAATTTAGAATGCAGTTAATAAATGTTTATTCACGTTTTTAATGATGCAGGCAGTAAAAAGATCTTTACCTTGAGACTTGAAAAAAGCAATTATCATGGGAGGCACACATGCTAAAATCTTGAACACAGTAAATCCTATCACCAGAACAGAGCATTAGCTTTCTAATCAGACAAGATTAGGTAAAGTTCAGTGTTGAAGCTCATGTTTATGGCTGAGAAAGTCATATAATTCTGCTTTAAGTGGAAATTACAGAAGAGATTTAAAGAGAAGGTGCCATATCTATGTAATTGCACAGAATGAAATTATATATATTCTCAAATCAATAGCATAATAAGTGCTGATACCAATAGAAGCAGAACTGAGTCAATAGTTTATGAACAGCAAAATTTGTTCATAGGTTGTTTTTATTTAATATGTAGCCAGCACATGCATTTACAAAGAAATGAAACTTACGGGAAGTATGATGGACCAGTAAAAAGTTATCTTTGATCTAGGGTCAAAGAAATGTGAAACAAAATAAAAATGTTTTAGTTATTTTCTGATGTTCTGCATTAAGAAAATTATGACAATTCTCTTTCAAAGTTCAAAGGAAGAGCCTACTTTATATTCAGTGGACATCTTGTAATTTCTAGGCAAAGGAAAAGTACCAGTGCAGGTTACAGTAGTACTAAACCAAAGTGGCAGAAGAGTAACATGGTATCCGTCTTAGCTATAAAAAGAGTGTAACATCTCAATATCAGTTATTCTTTTGGAAAAGAATTGGGATGATGAAGTATTGTGATTCTGGGAGGCAACACAGTATTTTGGGGGAGATTGGCTGGGATGCTTTGCACTTATACTTTTTGCTGTAGAGAGATACCAGAGATTTAATTTACAAATTACTTAGGAGACTGTATGACAAACTGAAACATACACTTCATGATTGGTTGCTTAAGAATTATACTTTTACCTTACTAGGTATTTTATTTAAGTAAGTTGATTCACCATTTGGCAGCAGATACAACATTAAATCTGGTAAACACCATGTTTTAAACTGAAGCATTGGGAAGATGGGGAACTTCTGGGTGTATTTACAACACAAATCTTACAGATAGATATGCAGTGAAGCAAAAGGAGACCCCAAATCAGATACACTTTTCTGTTGCTGCTCCCATGCAGTGAAGCAAAAGGAGACCCAAAATCAGATACACTTTTCTGTTGCTGCTCCCCAACATGCCTTATTTAGGCAAGCATATTTGCAAAGTGAATATCATGTATTGATTTCTTTCTTTCACTTTATTACAGCCACAGAACAGCACCCTTCCAGTATTCTTCCCCTCATTGTAATTGCATCTTTACCAATTATAATCCCAAAACAAATCCTAACTTGTACAACAGCAGCCTGTTTTTCTATACGCTCTTCTGTGTGGGTGCAGGACATCTATTCCCTGTTCCAGTCCTCCTCAGACATCATCTCAGTAATGTCTCTTTCATCTTCATTCATAAAGAGGCAAATATTGGAAATTTCATAAACAGTTCAAAACCTAAACCAGCAGTGAGAAACAGAATGTAAAAATCAGGTGTGATGCAAATTATGCTGATCTTCTTCTGCTGGATACTGAAAAAAAGTCCACCTTGAGCTTCACTGCATAGTTTTGATGGTCTACGGTGGGAATGATAACCAACTTAGATTTGTTTACTTGTTTGTTTCTGTAGGATCTGCTGGGGTATATGTAGCTTATACTTAGGAGTGAGTCCATTTGATGTGTTGAAGAGAGGCAGACTGTTAAACGTTTGAGACTTGAGAACGTTTAAGAGGTTCAATTTGCTTATTTTAATCACAACTGTGCTGTGTACCCAAAAATTGTGGTATTTATATGGAATGATGTTAGTTATTTACACCGCATAAGGGAATGTCAGTTTACATTTGTGTTTGAGGTCTATACGTGATAAGGAGGAGTTAATTACTAGGGTTATAGTGATAAACTGTGGGAATAAGATTGCATTTTGTCTTCTTTCACCTGAGGATTACAGCAAATATCTGATTATTGCATCTTTTGAGATGGCTTATAGCTGTCATAGTGACTTTCATTTGGGAGAAAGAAAATGAAAATGGAAAGACTGTAAGTAATGGTCACCCGTGTTTTTAAAATACTTACCATTTGTATTTGCTGCTTGCCAAATACAGCCTTTTGGAGCAGCAGTTGTTGCACAGAAATCAATGCAGGCCTTTTATTTCATAGCTGCTGAGAAGTTCCAAGCTAGCTTGTTGCCTCCAAAGCAGCACAGCAAAATGTTTGAGGGGACTGCAAATTACTGCTGAAGTAGCTTCTCTGTACGTGGAGTATTTTGAAACTGTCGTTTTGGTTTTCTATCCATAATTCTTCTCATCCTAGTTCTCATACCGTGTTATGTTACCTTCTTGTTTTCTCTGTCTTGTTTTTACTGGAGCTACTACTGCAAACGGTGTTTGCATGCACTGGTGTAAAACCCAGCTGAGCAGGGTTGAGAATTGATACACGGCTGTCGCAGTCAGGAATCAGGATGTGGCTTTGTAATACCAGTGTGTAATTGTGTTTTTAGAGTGGTTAATCAGAGCTTGTGGTTTGCACTGGAAGTGTGATAGGTGTATTCTGGTGTGATGAAATAGGGTTCCATATGAGGACAAAGCTTGTCAAGCTCCTAGAGGCTGGACCTTCACCATTTACTTTGAAGATTTGAAATACATTTCTCTCACAGATTGTTGTTAATTATTATTTGGTCTACATGTACATACACACATAGAGTATGCAACATATGTGTACACATGTGTTTAAGTCTCATGAGAACTAAGGCTGGGGTTTTGCCAGATCTCTTTTTACATCTGTGAAATATCTTGGATGATATCTTCAAGGCTGTTTCTAAGAAAATGACTGATTTACACAAGGATAAATGAGTCTTCTGTAGGAGCCTCTTACAGTCTCTTTTGTTGTAACTGAAAATAAATATTTTGGGTGTTCTAAGGAAAAGAAAAAGAACTCTTTATTAACATTTTCAAGCTATTGGTGTAAACATTAATGTCCAAAAATAATACTTAACAGTATTTGCAGACATGCTCAGTTCCTAAGGTCAAGGGAAATTGTGTCTAAATGCACTTAGTGATATTTGGGATGATTTGGCTGATTGGGCTCTGTAGTGTAACTGAGCTTTGTTGTTTATTGGTTTGCAGTACTCCCATAATTCAGACTTGAGATATTTATTCATCTGTTCTGTTTTTATAAATTCTGTTGATGATCCTTGTTGTTTTCTTGACATTAGACAAGAAGACGCATCTTGTCATCAGAAGCAGCAAATATTCTAAACTCAACAGATAGCTTACATGTTTTTAAGACATTTAAATAATTATGGCAAATATTTCCAGAATTAATTTCTTGGACAAAGGCACTTTTTTTTCCAAAGAAGATAGACAAATAAAATGGGATAACTTTAGTAAGTGCAGATGACTTGCTGAAGTAAAGTCTCAGGAGAAATGAAAAACTTACAATTTTTTACATTCTTCTTTTTTGGTCAAGTCCCTGATCAATTACTTTGAAACTTTCCAAAAAGCTCATCTTCAGCATATGATGTTGCTCAGGAAGGAGAGTACGTCAGCAGTGACTCTGAAATACATAAAGTTAACACTAAAATAACTACACTACCACCATGGTATTTGGGAACTAAGGAATATTGTTCTTAAATTATGAGTATTCTTGCTTTTTTGTTTTCTTGGATTGTTCTTGTTTAATATTCCCATGTGCAATAGTGTTATAAAAATCAGAGAGTGCTGATAGAAGAACTTGCTTACAATGTTTGACAGCAAAAATGATTGGCAAACTTTTAGGATTCACTGGGTTGTGATGATAAAAAAAGAGGGATGTAGAAGTTGGTTACAAGGTTACCATGTATTACACCCATGAAAAAGACAGTAGTTAGCCTGCATGCATCAGATAAAGCCTTCCCTACAGCAATAGGGAATAATTACTATACAAAGCATACTATACACAGCATTACTGTACACAGCACTTATGAACTGTGATCTAGGCCACGCAAGACTGGCCTCCAATATTTAATGAAAAGGAACTAAATAGGAGAAAATTGAGAGGTTTCTAACCATTAAGGAAGTTTCATGGCAGCTTTCTAATAGTAGAAATGGTAGTGATCAATTTGTATCTTTTGAAAGTGGAGCTTGGTAAATGTATGAGAGAATATGCATTAATAATGAATTTTTAATCATACTTTTAAAAGGGCTTCACCATTTCTTCAATGCCTGGACTGTGGTTTTGGTCTCTGTAAAGCTGTCATATTTCTGTAGATGTCCCTGAGATGTACCCAGCCATTTTTAGCTTTGAAGCTTTATTCTTTTAAGCAGTTATTGATGTCAATTGGTAGAACTCAATAGGAATCTGCGCACTTACACATCTCTGAGAGTTGTACAGGTACAAAAGAAATCTCTTTCGAAGAATACCTCTGAACCGGGAACAAAGGCAGTTTCGAAGTTGTTACATGACAAATTTAAATAACTAACCAAATTATCTTTGAATTTCGCTGTAACAACTTTGGAAGATTCTGCCTCTGTCATGCATTCCAATGGGAGAAGCATTCCACGAGTCCCCATGTACTCGATTAGTCTGTCAAAATGGCACCATCTTATTTTATTGCTAATTACTCTTTTTTGTTACACAGTAGTGAAGACATTTTGCATGTGGCTTTTAAGTGATTTACTCTTCCTTGTAATTAGATGGTATGATTAATATCGTCTATATTATAATATAGTCACTGTTTCTTTTAAAGAATGACATTTACGTTGGGGGGAGAAGGAGCTCATAAAATAATGACAACCTGCTTTGATAGGATTGTCCCTTAAGTGAATACCTATGGTATCAAAAGGCCAATAATTTTTCTTTGTTCAGAAGTCATGCTGTAGAAGGGCAATCTACATTTAAATAGTATACTGTGAGTTATTTGAGAGCTTATAAAAATGCTTACAAGATATAGACTTTATTATCATTCTCTTAGAAAACACAACTTACTAAGAGAACACTGGAAACTTCTTGGTATTCTCAGCCAGTTTACATGGATAGGTGTTTTGCCATGAATGACTCGTTTTTCTGTATTGGAACTAGTTCACCAATATTGGAGATTAATGAAGATATCTGTTAGGTAATTGCACTCTTTGTCACTTATTGTTACATTTATACATTTTTCATCATTCTGCATGTGCTATATATGAGATTTTTCATATCTTCCTCCTCCTTCCCCTTCTGCAGTAAGGAGCTATACTTAATATCAGACAAGATATTACTAAAAAAAAAAATAAATTTATCATGCTTCTGATTTATCTGTTCTCAAGGTGTGCTGTTAATTATTTATTACAATTTCAGTTTGCAGTCTTCTGAACAGACACACCTAATCTCTTGTGAAGGGTCCAGTAAATCAGTCTGACTTGCAAGTTTTTGTATCAGAAATTTCACTGAATTTCACTGAATTTTTAGAGTTGGAAGGGACCATAGAGATCATCTAGTCCAACTCCCCTGCTAGAGCAGGACCACCCAGAGCATGTCAGATCATGCCACTCATCCAGGCGGGTCTTGAAAATCTCCAAAGCAGGGGACTCCACAACCTCCCTGGGCAGCCTGTTCCAGGGCTCTGTCACCCTCACCGTGAAAAAGTTCTTCCTCATATTCAAGTGTAACCCTTTATGTTCCAACTTGTGCCCGTTGCCCCTTGTCCTCTCACTGGCAACTACTGAAAAGAGCCTGGTTCCCTCCTCCCTCAGCCCGCCCTTGAGATACTTGTAGGCATTAATAAGGTCTCCCCTCAGCCTTCTCTTCTCCAGACTAAAGAGTCCCAGCTCTCTCAGTCTCTCCTCATAAGGGGAATGCTCCAATCCTTGAATCATCTTTGTAGCCCTACGCTGGACTCTCTCCAGTAGTTCCCTGTCCCTCTTGAACTGGGGAGCCCAGAACTGGACACAGTATTCCAGTTGTGGCTTCACCAGTGCAGAGTAGAGGGAGAGAATGACTTCCCTTGACCTGCTGGCCACACTCTTCCCTATGCAGCCCAGGATTCCGTTGGCCCTCCTGGCCACAAGAGCACACTGTTTGCTCATTGTCATTTTGTTGTCCACCAGGACCCCCAGATCCTTTTCTTCAGAGCTTGTCTCCAGCAGGTCCATGCCTAACCTGTATTGATGCCTAACATTCTTCTTCCTCAGGTGCAGGATCCTGCACTTTTCCTTGTTGAACTTCATGAGGTTCTTCCTTGCCCAGTTCTCCAGCCTGTCCAGGTCACGCTGGATGGCAGCACAGCCATCCGGGGTGTCAGCCACCCCTCCCAGTTTGGTATCATCAGCAAACTTGCTGAGGATACACTCTGTCCCCTCATCCAGGTCACTGATGAATATATTGAACAGCACGGGACCAAGTATTGACCCCTGGGGGACACCACTGGTTACAGGCTTCCAGCTTGAACCTGCTCCATTAATCATTACCATTTGGGTTCTGTCGCACAGCCAGTTCTCAATCCACCTCAAAGTCCCCTCTTCCAGCCCACACTTCCTCAGTTTCCCAATGAGGATGTTATGGGAGACAGTGTCAAAAGGCTCGCTGAAGTCAAGGTAGATGACATCTGCTGCCCTCCCCTCATCCAACCAACCAGTTATAAAATCATAGAAGGCTATCAGATTGGTCATACATGATTTACCCTTGGTAAACCCATGTTGCCCACTTCCAATAACCCCTCGTTCTTCAACTTGTTTGGAGATGACATCTAGAATGAGTCTCTCCATTATCTTCCCAGGGACAGAGGTGAGACTAACTGGTCTGTAGTTACCAGGATCATCCTCCTTGCCCTTATTGAAGACTGGAGTGATGTTGGCCTTCCTCCAAGTCCCCTCTTCCAGCCCACACTTCCTCAGTTTCCCAATGAGGATGTTATGGGAGACAGTGTCAAAAGGCTCGCTGAAGTCAAGGTAGATGACATCTGCTGCCCTCCCCTCATCCAACCAACCAGTTATAAAATCATAGAAGGCTATCAGATTGGTCATACATGATTTACCCTTGGTAAACCCATGTTGCCCACTTCCAATAACCCCTCGTTCTTCAACTTGTTTGGAGATGACATCTAGAATGAGTCTCTCCATTATCTTCCCAGGGACAGAGGTGAGACTAACTGGTCTGTAGTTACCAGGATCATCCTCCTTGCCCTTATTGAAGACTGGAGTGATGTTGGCCTTCCTCCAGTCCTCAGGCACCTCTCCTGTTCTCCATGACTTCTCAAAGATGATAGAGAGTGGCCCAGTGATAACATCTGCCAGCTCTCTCAGTACTCGCTGGTGCATCCCGTCAGGGCCCATAGACTTATGAATGTCCAGTTTTGTCAAGTGGTTTTAGAACCACTAAATGTGCGTTTAGAATTACCACTAGAATACAGGAAAGTAATCTTCAGTGTCAGGGTCTAGTTCAGAGGATTTTCTGAACACCAAAGTCATCCTGTTAGTACCCAATTTTGCCATTATTTACAGTAAGTGTTTTATCTACAGACATATATGACCCTGCATGGTAGCCAGTGTGAGAAATGGGCTGAGTTTTGCTTCAGCTAATTGATATATTTTTTGTTAGTGTGTCTGTATTGAAGGAGGAGGCTCAGTGATAGTGGAGTCTCATCCATCGTGCCCAGCTAATCCTTAGAAATGGGGCTGTCCGGGGATCCTGGTTTATGGGAAGTTATCTAGGTGAAGAGAGCCAGGCTGATGGCAGACTGATAAGTGGACAAAGGACTGTGAAGACTGATAAGTGGACGACAATCATCTAGAGGGTGACTGATGAAGATGAGGATAGGACAACTGGATGAAGTAAACGACCACCAGAGTGCTTGTAACTACTAACACTGGACAGTAGATAATAGCAAAGACTGTGAAATAACGTGTAGCGTAATCAACTAATCAAAGGTGTGTTTAGGATAATGATTTTGTAGAGTAGGTGGGTGTGCCTTGTAAGGTGAAAAAGGTGTAAACTAGATCTGTGATGGGTCAGGCGGTTGGGAAGAATGTGACCTCCAACTTCTCAGCCAATGAGAAGAGAGACAGTGACTCAGGCAGCCCGGATAAGAAGTATAAAAATACCTAAAGGCTAAAAGATCAGTGTGCCTCTGCCTTGAGATGCACCCAATTCAGCGCTGTTTCGTGAAAAAGGTGTAAACTAGATCTGTGATGGGTCAGGCGGTTGGGAAGAATGTGACCTCCAACTTCTCAGCCAATGAGAAGAGAGACAGTGACTCAGGCAGCCCGGATAAGAAGTATAAAAATACCTAAAGGCTAAAAGATCAGTGTGCCTCTGCCTTGAGATGCACCCAATTCAGCGCTGTTTCGTACAATAAATTTTTTATACCTTTGCTTTGGCGACTTTGTCCTCTTTAAATTCTAAGTGTGAGCCGGTGTTTCTCACACCAGGAAGATCTATCATTATTAGTAATGCCTCTTGTTTCTCCTGTATTTTTTAAAGATGAAAATGCCATTTTCCATTTGATTTAAATGGGATCTAGCGAAGGAAATTCAGTGAAAGAGCATAGAGACTTTATTCTGGGCTGTAAGGTACTCACGGCAAATACTTGTACTCACTTTTTCTTGGAACAGTAGTGTTTGAATATGAGACCTCTCCCTTTTGTCACATTTCTGCTTCAGAAGTGTGAGCTTGTTTTTCCTCCTTATGTATTAACCCCTTATTAGAAAACGCTGATGTTCTTGAAAAAGGTTTTTCTTTGCCTGATGCCTTCCCTGGATACCATGACACACTAACAACAGGGTGGGGAAGCATTTCTGTGTTTTGAATATATTAGTGCAGATTTTCATGGTTAAGGAGTTTAGAGAAATAGCACAATACACAAGGAGCAGCTACAGAAGTAACGTACCATTTCTACAGATGGGCATCAACCACTGCCATGGTATGTTATAGCACCAGCATATACATATCACACATTCCTCTGTCATTTTGAACATTAAATGTTGATATATTTAAAACCCTTAAGTATTTCAACATTTATTTAAATGGTAAGTGGCCTACCACATTCACATCAGCCCTCCACAAAGGCAACATTTTAATATGCTATTCTCAGGAGAGTTTGCAGTGAAATTTCTGCCTCCAGACGCTGCTGCCATCTGCACACAATGAAATGACATACTGTTGATCACCACTGACCAGCCCGGATATTTGCAGGTCATTTGTGATAGGAAGGAAGGTAGTTTCATCACCAGAGTGAATAATGAAAGAGATAAAATGTAATCTTGGTAGATAATCCTGTTAAGAGGGAAATTGGAAAGTATTTAAACATGCTGCTTGATACTAATAGGCTAATCTATAGGATTAGATCTAAGATTAATAGTGTTCATAGACAAAGCTTCCTATGTACAACTACAAGTTTCTCTTGAGTCTTAGTTGACTTGCTTTTTGCAGATATCTTTTTTTTTTTTTTTTCCCCCTTATTATCAGAGCAAAACCACATAGACTTTTAGGGAAAAGCAGAATTATTTTCAAGTAAAGTCTAGCAGTTTATTCTATTTGCTATTGAATTTCAAAGACACAATTGATTTTCTTTTAAAATTGACCTAGTTAATAGTTTTCTTGAGGATGTCTGATGTCTGAAAGTTGTTTTTTTTTCTATCACTTGTAATTAAGGCAAAGTACCTTTCTTAGGGAACCGAATCTTCAGGTCCTTGCTTGGAGTTACGCTCTCTTTTACCCATGAGCAGAGGAAAGAAGGGCTCAGGAGTTCTCGCTGCCTTGAGCGGCTCATGAAAATGCCAAGTAGATGGGGCTGGAAAGGGCTGCTTTGCATTCCTGCTCTTTCCAGTGAAATGATACAGATCTTCATTGTGCTATAAACTATGTTTAACAGATTAACTTTTAGTGGTATGCTAATAAAGAATTAATAAATATGCAGTACTGACATTGTTTTTAAGTACAATTCTTCAGTCCTTGCCAGCATAATAAATATTTCATTAATCAGTTGAAGCCTGAACAGGACAATATGGACTCTAGATAGTTGAATGCATCTGTTGGTCATGGAATGAGACTATATAATTAAAAATAACATCTTTTAGGAGCAACAGGAAAAATCTGTTAGTTGTTTCAATCCGCTAGTTTGTACGAGTCCTAATAATGAAAGTAATTTTCACATTTTAACTCATCTCTTTTAGATTCCTCAGTGCAAAATTGAGAACTAGAGATTCATGAGAATAAAAAATAGCTGCAGAATGACACTATCAGTATTAAATACTATGTTCTGTTACATAAATCTGATAAAACAAACCTTGAAATACACACTTGAGATTAAGGTCAGATTTTCAGAAGAAAAGCCATGTGCAGTTTGTGCATTTGAATTTCGGAGAAGATTTCAAGTATCTATGCAGTAATGTCTTGATTATTGACGCAATAATGCAAGGTCTGATTCAGTAGAAACCAATGTACATATTTGACTCCATGTACTTTAATTTATTCAGTATATACTGTATTTATTTTCACTTTGCTGGATTAAGGCCTGTGTTACAGAGCGATCAGAAAGGAGAGGCTTTCGAGAGTCACTTTCTTAGACAAGAGAGTAAGATTGTTGCAGCAAGAATGTGAAGAATGAAGTGAGAGCTCTGGAAGGAAAGGGGGTGCTTGTTTGCAGCAGGTGTCACTGATGTCATGCCAATATCCAGCATGGGTAGCCATAACCATTATAGCCATAGCCACCAGAGTGGAAAATATTAAGATACAGAAAATCAGACAAAGCCCAGAAGAAGAGATCACAACATTAAGTGAAACTAGTTTATACGAGAAAACACTGTATAGATGACAAGTTAATGGAAGAATAATTTAGTTATAGATATTACTGCTTTTGTCTTACATTCATAACTGAAGCATTTTCTCTTCCTCTTCCTCTTATTTTTTTCTACTCTATGCCACTTTCTGCTTTGCTGCCTTTTTTTCTTCCTATTGAACATAAAAATTATTTTCTAATCTGTGATTGCTGTGATATTATGGTATGAAGTGCTCCACATATGATCTTGTTTATATATTTACTGAAGCTTTATGTGAATTTTTATTGTAAACAGGATTAAAAAATATGTACTGAGTTATGGATAGGCATATTGGAAATGAATCTGAGGCTCTGAAGGTTCCAGATGGAAAGAATGTTGTCAGCCTGCCTGAGGGAAACTAGCTGTGGGACCTGAAACTAAAGAGCCACTATAGCCTTCCACTTCGAAACAGGAGATGCAATACAGAATCCTTTCATGAGGTTAAGTATTATATTTCCTGCAGACTTGGAACAAAGAGGTATACCTGGATGAAGAGAAGAACAATAACAGAAATTGCGGAACTTCAAAGAGGCAACAATGTGTGTGTGATTGCAGCTACCCTGCACTTTCACAGGCCATGCAGAGATTTACACATTATTGAGAAATTTACAGGGCAGCAAAGAAATATTTTCACAAATTTTAATATCCTTACTATGACTCCTTAAACTGCAAGGTGTGAAACTAAGAGCAATACCACTCTTCTGAGGAGTTGGGTTTGCGTGGAAACTGTAGTCTCTTGTCTCCTGAAAGATAGTTGCCTTTTGCAAAGCAGACTAGAAATTACTCTTTTCCTATCACTCTGGGAAAGGAGAATTAATATTTAAGGTGTATTTTGAAAGACAAGGAGAGAATCCATCTACATGGGAAGTGAGATTTTTCCAAGCACTTGAGGCATTATGAGAACAGTCACTGAATTTCAAAGAAGACTGAAAGCTCTGAAAAGAGGGTTGAGCAAAGCTTTGGTAATACTGAAAAATGAATGCACATAAGCTACGTTGACCTGTAGTACAAAATAAATTGATTCAGCTGCTTCTGCCTTGTATTTTTAATTTCTGAGCATGTCTTTTTAGTGGTTTTTACTTCTATAACAGAGAGCTACACAGACCAAAACAAAGGAGCAGGTTTAACACAAATGAGAACAATATGGTTGAAGAGATAAGTAAACTTTTTTTTCATTGTGAAATGACTCATTCCCAACACTTGATTTTAGGATAACAATCTCATCATCGAGGAATGAGGAATCGAGAAGCTGCCATGCCTGCTGGCTTTAAAAGCTTGTTTCAGTATTGAGTGGAGATGTTTGGTGCACAAGAGATCTGACACCCTTAGGGAAAACGAACACAATGCAAACAGTAGAAGTAAACTTAGGCTCTGATTATTATTTACTGAAACCAGTACTCTGAATAGTTGGTGCTGAAGATCTCAAACTAAATGAAGACAATGCTGTGGTCAAGAAGTCCCATCAGTTGTTTGCAGGTGGGAATACAGACCGTATGAGCAATTTCTAATCATACACACCCTTGGCATCCTGAGCTGCAGTACAAACTAAACACTTTCAAACTTGACTGGACCCAACAATTTATTTTTAGGTTTTTCTACCAGTATTCTCTCATCATAGCTAGAGTGACGTTATTTTTACCAAAATGCAAGGATGCTGGCATTGTTAGCAGCTTCTACAGATTGCTTGACAATGCAGTTACAAAGATAGCATGGAAAGAAAGGTATATTCCATTCTTCCTTAGTGATCAGGGAAGATAATCTGGAGCTGGCTAGTGGAAACTTAATTTTTACTTCACTAGCTTTATAAAAGCCATATCAGACCAAATCCTCAGTTAGTATAAATTGGCTTAGGTCCACTGAAATCACTGACGCAATACAGAAGCCTTCGCTCCTGTATATAGATAATGCCAAAGAGTCATAGAATCATAGAATCATAGAATGGTTAGAGTTGGAAGGGACCTTAAAGATCATCGAGTTCCAACCCCCCTGCCATGGGCAGGGACCCCTCCCACTAGAGCAGGTTGCTCAAGGCCCCATCCAGCCTGGCCTTGAACACTTCCAGGGATGGGGCATCCACAATTTCCCTGGGCAACCTGTTCCAGTGTCTCACCACCCTCATAGTAAAAAATTTCTTCCTGAGATTGAATCTGAATCTTTTTTCTTCCAATTTAAAACCGTTTCCCCTTGTCCTATCATTCCCCTTCCTGGCAAAGAGTCCCTCCCCAGCTCTTCTATAGGCACCCTTCAGGTATTGAAAGGCCGCTATAAGGTCTCCCCGGAGCCTTCTCTTCTCCAGGCTGAACAACCCCAGCTCCCTCACTCTGGCAGCGTTGCTTGCTCTTTCAAAGGTGCTTGCTTTTGACATACAACATTTCCTACCCCCGCCCCCCGGCTGGTAAACAGTGAACCTACACAACCCATCCAGCCCCTGAAGGCACAGACAGTGAGAGATCACGACTGGGAGTCACTACCTAAGTGATTGTTTGAGTCATTTGCAAAGTGTTCCACAGTGTTTATTGCTTGAGCTGATTTTTGGAATTTCTCAGATCTTCTTTCATCAGTCTCAACTTGAGATAATTAAGCTCTAAGGAGTGGATTAAGTTTACCGGCTTTTATTTGTATCTTTCAGTAGCTTTGCTTGGGGATTTTATTTCTTTCTATTTAATAAATTACATTAATAGTAATATAATCCATTAAAATTTTCATCTATTTTCTTAGTAGGATTAATTCTTAGGTGCTATCGTATTCCATCTGGGTTTGAGCTAAATCATTCTGTAACTTGACTAGGTATAAAACTTCTCACTTTAGATAGCACAAAGAAAATCTATCAGCTATGATAGAATACTAAGACATCCTCATAAAATGTTACAAGCTGATACTGTAAGTTTGCTTGTTAACTCTGAAGTATAAAAAATAGGGAGATACAAGGCATACATAACTTTCAATTCAGTATTTTGATTTTCTCTTTCCTTCTCCATTGTTTGCCTCCTACAGACAGAAAAATTGAAAGAAGTTCCTATAGAAATGCAGGCATCTCAGTTAAAAGCTTCTGAAGTTACAGCCAAGCCGAAAAAACTTTGAATGAACTTCCTGTTCCTCTAGTTAGCTCCCAGCTAAACATTATTTCAATATCTGACTCCAATGGCGTTCATGATGAAGGACGGAAAAATCTGGATCTTAGCTAGTTTCAAGCCAAAGACATAATAAAATGAATTAGTCTTAAAGTTATTATAAAGATTCTAAACCACCTATTACAGCATCAACATTTTTCCATCAACATTTTTCAAGGGAGATAAACAGTAGAAAATAAACAGCAACTAATTCACTAGGATTATAACTATATGGAACATTTATTGCTGTAAAATGAATCACAGAGGATAAAGTTTCAAAAGCAGAGCCTGGAAATGGGCTGGAAATGGGTGATATAACTGGATGTCAAACTGACCTTTAGACTTTCTAGAAGAAAACGGGGACCATTTTTTCATTAAAGATATGAGAATAAGAAACTATGAAAAACATTCTGTTGTTTACCAATACTAGATTAACAGTAGACAGAATATTTGAAAAAAAACCCAAAATGACCCTTCAAATTTTCTGGACAATCTAATGGAACAGGTTGAGGATAGCTGAAAGATTATTACCTGCTATTCAGTTTGTAATAATTCAATTATTATAAACATAGTTCTTTAATATTTGCTTTACTGTGTTGATCATAGACCTCATTCAGTACCCAAATCCTATATATCTCTAGATTCAAAAAGACATTTAAGTCTGGAGGAATTAAAATAAAATGTTACTGAGTTGAGAGATGACATCAGCAAGGACTTTCAGTTTAATTCTTCCATTCTTGATTTAATAGAGCTTTTCTGTAATTACAATAGCTCTTATATAGCATTCTTCACCATAGATCTTAGAAGATGATGGATGAAATTATCTTCTGTAATTAATTATGTGAAAGATATGCTTAGTCAAATAGAAATCTCTGGGCTTAATGTAACAGTCCCTTTAGCCTTAAAAGTCTTGGGATGTTTGTACTTAGCTTACAAATGAAGAGGATGGAAATGAGTCAGCAGGGCCAGAAGCAGTAAAGCAGAGCAGAAATGACAAGTCTTGTGTTTCTACAGTGAACACCTTCTCAAGCCTTTGCCAAATTTAAACAGAAATCAACTACTTCTAACAAAAGTTAATGGCAGGATTAGGCCCTCCGTGTGACATAGGTAAAATCAGAATATCTCCTGCTACTTAGCAAGCTAATAACTCCAAAGCTGATAAGCAGCACTCGCTATAGTCAATTGTGTCAAAGTCCATTTTGACAACATTTGGTTTGCAGATCAATAACCTGGAAGACTATAACTGCTCAGAAGCCATTGCAGTTAGTGGATCAATAGAAGTGTTGTTTACTCACAGGCTATAATATTTAGGGAGGAGATGTTTTTATCTGTTGTGCCAAAGATGATTGCATCACTGACTTTATGAAGTCCTCTGAACTGTAACAAGCTATCCAGTCAAAGAGACAGCTAAATCACAATTTTGCTATTGCCCATATATTCATGCATATTATACAGACTAAATAATGCGCATTTTTGAAGATAAGCCCTGATGTTACCTTGTGCCCCAGACAGTCATTTGCATGCAAGTGTTCCCCATTAGGGCTCTCTTTCTATTACTTTGCTCATTTTGAATGAGGAGATCCACTCTGCTCTGTGTGACAGCTAGCAGGTATCACTCATAACTGATTCAAGATGCTTGATGACTAAAGGGGATAGTTCAGTTTTCCCAGATGCTCCTGGTATGAAGACTGAGATACCAAACTTTAGATTGTCAGATATGGTCAGGGTAACAGTTGGTTATATGTGTGCAGATGTCACTCTTTTCCTCATTGCCTTTCTGCTCAGTACTGAAAATGCACAGGAGTGGATTTTTAATTGTTTTCTTCTTCTTCTTCTTATTATTATTATTAAACAGTATGTACCTAGAACAGATACTAGCTGCTTGCAAAAGTATGTTATGCAGAGTAATGAAGTCAACATAAAGTCTGCTGGAACACAGCACACTGGAACTTAGTTGATCCAAGAGATCCTAAAGGATATGTAATTCAAGAAATTTCCACTGTGATAAAAAATTATTATCAGACTCCAATTTGAAAAAAAACCCTTTGCGTAATAATTTTATAAATTTATTTTTTTTCCATTAATTTCAGGAATTGGTACAGAAATTTAAGTAAACCACACATACATTTCCCCTTTTCTAAGCTCAATAGAATCATAGAATCATAGAATGGTTTGGGTTGGAAGGGACCTTAAAGATCATTTAGTTCCAACCCCCCTGCCATGGGCAGGGACACCTCCCACTAGAGCAGGTTGCCCAAAGCCCCATCCAGCCTGGCCTTGAACACCTCCAGAATTGGGGCATCCATGACCTCCCTGGGCAACCTGTTCCAGTGTCTCACCACCCTCACTGTAAAGAATTTCTTTCTAGTATCTAATCTAAATCTCCCCTCTTCCAATTTAAAACCATTACCCCTTGTCCTATCACTACACTTCCTGACAAAGAGTCCCTCTCCAGCTCTCCTGTAGGTTCCCTTCAGATATTGAAAGGCTGCTATAAGGTCTCCCTGGAGCCTTCTCCTCTCCAGGCTGAACAACCCCAACTCTCTCAGCCTGTCCTCAAGAGAGGTGCTCCATCCCTCTGATCATCTTTGTGGCCCTCTGCTGGACCCGTTCCAGCAGATCCATGTCCTTCCTGTGCTGAGGACTCCAAAGCTGGACACAGTACTCGAGGTGGGGTCTCACGAGCGCAGAGTAGAGGGGCAGAATCACCTCCCCTGACCTGCTGGCCACGCTTCTCTTGATGCAGCCCAGGATGGGGTTGGCTCTCTGGCCTGCCAGTGCACATTGCCGGCTCATGTTAAGCTTCTCACCCATCAACACCCCCTCATCCTTCTCCTCAGGGCTGCTCTCTAGCCATTCTCCACCCAACCTGTATTTGTGCCAGGGGTTGCCACATCCCAGGTGCAGGACCCTGCACTTGGCTTGGTTAAACTTCATGCTATTTGCACGAGCCCACCTCTCAAGCCTGTTCAGGTCCCTCTGGATGGAATCCCTTCCCTCCAGCATGTTGACTGCACCACTGAGTTTTGTGTCTCGGTGCTGAGGGTGCACTCTGTCTGATTGTCCATGTCCATGTCCATGTCCAAAGATGTTGAACAGCACTGGTCCCAGTACGGACCCCTGAGGAACGCCACTCGTGAGAGAAAAGATCTCTCTTCACCAAACCAGTTCCTGCCCTCGTATCTGCAAAAGATGATATCCTGAGGAGCAAAAGAGAATTCTTTCCCCGAGTTTAGATATCAACAAAACCTGTTAGTTAGTTTAGAAAAAGCTTATGTTGTAAGTAGAGGTCTTTTGCAGAGGATAAATAATTAACAGCATCCTTTTCTGTCCGAATAGGAAATTAAGTATCTTAAGGTACTGTCTGACCTTAATTGTCATGTAGGTCAGTGGCAGATAGGCGATCTCTTTAGGCTGTGACTAAGGCTGTTTAGACCAGAACTTCAATGTGGAAGCAGAGAGGAAATCATTGTAGCATGCAGAACCAGTTGAAAAATTTGTGTAACTTCTGCTTCTTATAAACTCTCACCTACTAAATAGGCAGTCATCTCCTTTGTGGATTTATCTCTTTAGTGTTTTAAAATGCATTCAGTGCAGAATCACCTGAAGTGATTCAGTCCAGATGTCAGAGGCATGGGGAAGTGGGGAACTCTGTAATGAGAGGAGAAGCCTAAAAGAGATGTCAAGAGATGTGGAAACAATTAATGCCACTTTTGATTTGAGAAACGACTTATATCTATGAGTATATTGCAGCTCAAACAGTCATTAATGACAGCAGCAAGCTGTGCTTGTCAAATGTACGATGTTCTTCTGCAAACCAATGACACCACTATAATCTTGGTTGGCCTGTACTTCAGGCAGTTGTGCCTCCTCATTCAGTCATCTTAGCAAAGAAACATTGAGCTGGCTAATTACAGCCAGTCTCTATGCTTTCTGAACAGAGCAAAGGGTCTGTATTTTAGTTGGCTTGCTGCATGACCAATGAACTTTGTTCTGTTGCAGACTATTCACAAGCAGAGATGATCCACAAGCTGCCATACAGCAAATTGGCTCTTTGGAGGTACTTGACTGATAAAAGAGCCATCCTGCTGACTCAGTGTAGAAGTCAGACTGTCTCAGAAGCGTAATGGATAGACTGTCCCTAAGGTGTAGGCAGAAAGGTCAGAAATGAAGCTGTCCTCTCAAAACTGAGGTATAGTTCAAGTTCAGACTCAGATTTATGATTTTTATTATTTAACTTATCAATGAAATCAGAAGTGGAAAGGGAGGACATGTATATAATATCCAGTGAAAGAACATTAGAAACAAGGGAAAGTGATCTTTCTGGCTAAGCACTGTCTGAAAAATGGATTCTTATTCGTTATACAAAACTGTTTGTTTTGTCACCATCTGTATTTGTACCTACAAGTACCACAGCTGGTGGTACAGTTACATCTGCACATGCTGTGAGGAATATTTTTGGTTACTGCATTTTTGTATGTTACTGGTCATAAGAGCAGCAAGGACAATTTGAAATGAGAACAAAAGTGAACAATATGTTTATAAGAGAACTAAAGCTACTTATTTCTCTCCAAGACAGGTAAAAAAAATATACTAAGCCCTCAGTTTCTGAGGGTTCTTCTGTAGAAGAGGAAAGTAGGACACTTGGATTTTTTCCTGAGGTTTATTTTCCATTAATGCTAATCTCCTTCTGAAGATCTTGCTACTACAATGCTTCAGTGTTGCCAAATAACTTGGCAATTAGTTTAAAATACTAGTCCAGCCACCTGAATTCACATCTCTGTCTTGAAGAATGATCTTTTACATTCCTCTAAATAAGATTTCTGTTGATTTTTTTTTTTCACTTTGATAGTGTGTTTTTATAATAAGCTCTGATTTCTTTAGCCTCTGCCTTTTCTTAGTTGGCTTGCACTTGATAAAACAGCAACACCCTTCGAGTAGCTGTGCTAGTGCATGTTCACCAGCATACATCAGCATCATTGCAGCCTTACCCTCTAAAGACTTGGGAGGGAAGAAAAGCAGGACTGCAAGTCAACCACAGAGAAGGTGGGGAGGCTAGCAGACCTACCAGGATCTAAGTGGATTATGGAATCTGGGTAACCAGGGTCCTTTCAGTCAGAGAGGGAAGAATACCTCAATGAGAGAACAACCTTCACTGATGAGAGGTGTCATTTAAACAGGGAAGGCTGGGTTGTTCTGACTGCATTACATAGCCAACAGCTGTGCCTGCCTAGGGAAAGGGGAGAAGTTGGTTAGTACCTATGCACTGCAGCTTGTGGAGTGTTTGCTTGCCAGAACTTGGAAGTAGTACATTCACTTTATTGATATATTTTCAACTGTAGAGAAGCTTCTGCTTGTGTCATCCAAATAGGGACCCCAGTGCCAGGAAAGTTAATATAATGCATCATTCATTGTCTTACTTGTAAGTTCAGTATGTGGACATTTGTAAGACTTGCCTTGTATTTAAGATGAATGTGGACTCATAGTATCTAAAATAGCCTATTAAAATGTGCATGAGACCTTAGTTACTTTCCAATGTACTAGAAAAGCAGAATAATTTCCATTACTAATGGTTGACCCATGGCACAAACAAGTTGTGGTAAGATAGGACATCCCAGGATGACATTGATGGAAGGAATAATGCAAATATACCTTTACTGGGTGTGTTTAACATCACAGAATTTTAATATAATATTGCTGTTCAGAGTACTAGACTTCATATTCATTATGTGAGATTCAACTGTGCATGGCAAACAAAAAACTCAACAAGGTAGGCGTGAGCTTTTCTCAGGCTTACCTGCTGGCAGTAAGGTAAAATGGGTGGAATTTATCTGTCTTTGCCTAGAAAGAGCCTTTCCCTACTACACAGCATGGCTACATTTGGAACTTTAAATGCAAATTAATTTTTTTTTTTGTATTTACGCTGCTTCTCAGCTCTGTTAACTTGTGGAGTCCAGCACATACTTTTGTTTGTGCAGTAGATGTTGTCAGGACATCTGACTGCTAACTGTAATCTACATCTAATTGTCAATTTTTGTTACTTGGCATATCCAAAAGAAATATTTCCATTCTCCCTCTGTCCTCTTCACTGTGGGATTTAAGCAAGCACAGGTGAAAATTAAAGCTGTCATTTACAACTAAAAAAAGCATATGGCACTTGTTGGCACTGTAGAAAAATAGTTATTAAAATGTTCATAAATGTACAATACAAAAACTGGGAAAATACATGCTGGTTGGGCAGGTGGAGCATTTACAAAATCTTTGTAATAACTTCAAAATCTCATTATTGAGTGAGAAACAACTGGTATGAAATCCAAGGATTTAAATTAGCATGTGCTGTAAGCAGGCTTGGCCACGTGGCTGAACCTGATTAAAACTCAACATCTCTTTCTTCTGGGTTCTAAATCCAAAATCTATTAAAAAACCAGCCATGGGCTACCACACATCACGTGAGTCTTCAAGCAGCATTCACCCTAGAAATTCTGGGACCTCAGACAAATCTCTTCCAGGTTTTCTTCCTCTCTCTCACTCTCACACATTACATATCTTTTTTGTTACATTTTACAGAAGTCTTTCTTCTAGTTAGAGCTACATTTTTTCCTTTATGGTAGGAAGAGGAAACCTTTTCCATCCACAAAAAAAATGTTGTCCTGCTATATAGTGACATGTCTCCGTTCAGCGTTCCTTCAACACATTACCATAGTGACAGGAGGTGTTGCTAAGAAGTTTTTCCAGTTGTTCTTAGGAGGCTGACCTGAATGTTTAAATCTTAAAGGAGCAGTTAGACCGTGCACTTTCAATTGGAAGTGAAAGAAATTAAATACTTCCTTGATCCTAACAGGTTGTTCCGTAATGCTCAGCAGTGAAATCAGTTTAGTAGCTTCTTGCTACAAAAGCAAGCAGTTATCCAAGATGTTGATCTAGTTTTCTGCTCAGGTGGCCTACAAGCTCATATAGCCCAGGGGCAGATTCCAGGTATTCAGAATTTAGTTGTCAAATCACAAGTTTTTGCTGTGATGCCAAAGAAGACTTTCTATTACGTGTTGTAATGAGAGGAAGCTGGAAATCCCTGTTCCCCCTGTAGAGGGGTTAACCAGAAAGCTCATTACTGTGTTTATGTCTGTGTCACAGCCCTAGGCCCATATTCCAGATGACTTTGTCTAAGGACTAATTAAGGGCTAAGCTGAAAAAACACTGGGATAAAAGAAGGAGAATGAAGCAAGAATGCTAAAAAAGAGCCACACGTTCTTGTCCACTTCATTCCAGACAAGTAATAGGATCTGATATGATGTGGTCAGATCTATGCTCTTAGTTTTCAATTTTATTGCCACTGATTCACTCTTTAGAGTTGTTTTAGGCACAGATGTATTTTAAAACCAGGTGGTGGAAAACATTCTTTAAACATTTCCTATGTTACTTCAAAAATAAAAACGGAAAGAAGTTTTGTATCTATCTTGCTTATTTCACTTTGGATATAATTTAACCCCTCAGAAATCATCTATGTAAAAAAAAATCCAGTGCATGGATTGCAAACTCTGCAGGGATTGTCTTCTTTAGCACACTGTTAGTTTATTTGGAATAAAAAAATATTTCCAAAACACTCTGCTAGATTTTGTGACATTAGGTCTTATAAAACCCATAACTGGGGATTCCATTTAGCTCAGCAATTTCTCATTAAAAGTATTAAATAAGGAAATGTTTGCAAAACTAACTTGGAGAGTACGAATCTGATTGTACTTTATTGCAGCAACATAAATGTGGGGGAAACATTTATAAGAAACGCTCCAGGGCTTGCAGGCACTTAGAGAGCAATACTACCTGAAATATCAAGTGCTGAGGCTTACTGCTGTTGCATGCTAATGAAAAGTAACAAACAGGTATGCTACTACACTGCAGAGCTCAAAGCTATTATATCAGACAGGTTCTGTGAGAAAATGCGCAGTTTTAGAAGGCACAGTGAGCTGGGTCATTTTTCCATTTCTGCACGCTTTTCTTTACTTGAAGCTCTGAACAGAGACGTCTATAGAGCAGGCCTATGTGACAGATTCCAAAGAAAGATGTCTTTGCCTAGAGGTCATTGAGTATCATCTCTTTCCAGTTCCCTTTTTAGTCAAGTCATTCATGATTACAACAACACAACTTTGCATCATGAAGTTCTAAGGCTAGAAGTGGGAGAGAGACTTGAGAAGAAGCAGCAAGTACAGCCAGGTTGTCCGAGTTTAATTTAGCTAAATTAACAGCTTGGGAGAGCCTTAAAAGTGCAGTTCTTAAACTCTTACTCTAAGCCTGTAGGATCAGTCCTCTGAGAGATGTGGCGGTTCTGGCCAAGATTAAAAGAAGAGATTGGGAGGGGCAAAGAATACTGAGGGACTCAAACACCAACTGATTCTTAAAGCAAAGGAATTCACATTTGAGTTAACTCATCCTTAGTGCTGCAGGTAGAATATTTTTGTAGATTTAAAATACTAGTTCTGAAGAGAAGAAGCTGGGAAGGGCTCCTAGTTTAGGATTTATTTATTTATTATAAAAACAGAATTTCAAAATCAGACATAAGTCTATTTAAAAATTAGGTTCTTAAGTGAAAAAGCAGCTGAGATCTTATGTAGTTTTGATCCTGCTGTTTGTACTCCTGGCTCATTTATTGTAATTTTTCTTAATTGTTCTCTGGTTTGTAGTGTAGTTCACAGAGGTACGTGAACTCTATCTTGAGCTACCTGAGCAGTTGTACTGACTGCTGTGGGACACACGTGGCTCACCTCAGATCAACACCGTTTAGATGATAGTTCATTCAGTGCCTGGGAAATTTCTAAACTTGGAGCCATAACTGTACAATGTTTGTATATGGATCTAAGTGTTGGTTAATTTGCCTTTTCGGCTGCCCCCACAATCTTTCTGTTACTAACAAGTAATCTGTCTCAGCAGCACTCTCCTCTCTTCACACTGGTGCAGTGACTCAAACTCTTTAACTGCTGCGAAGCTGACTTTTGGGAACTGTTCTTACATGTGACAGAATCATGTCTGTATTTATAGCTACAAAACCATATATATATAATACCTATATATGTATTTCTGATTAGGTTTCCCATTCAGGTGAGGGACTGCCTATATGGGAAGAACAGACAATGATGTAAGGTCCAGACTGTTTTTGTGAATTAATGGTCTACTGTGTGTACCTTTACCTTTACCTAGCTGTCCTGGCTATAGGAAATGTAACACATACTTCAGGAAAATTGAGTGCTTCAGGTTAAAAAACTGTAAATAGTATTACAGTTTCTCCTCCAGACAGACTAAAAAAAAAAAACAATAAAAAGCAGCTTCTGTCAAATTTGACTAATAAAAAATCAACAACACTTGGAAGGGTCATCTGTTCAGCTACGAGGATTCCAATCTACTTTTAACTGTCCAATACTGCACCCCAGAGGTAAGAGAGCATTGCTAACTTTCTAAGTTATGCTAACATAACTAACTTTCTAACATGAAAGAAGCCAAAATATGATGCTTCAGTGCCCTTTTAGCCTTCAGTGATCATTTTAAGCAGCATCTAGGACAATTCTGACCTCTCATGACCATTCTGTGTATTGCCACTGAATGTCTTGGTTTTGTGTTTGAGAATTAGTGTGAGCAGCGTACTCTGTCCAGGACAAAGGACTTAGTTGCTGCAAGTGCCACTGCACTGCTAGTGAAACCATCACTGGCTGGTGTCTGATGATTGAAAGTGAGAAAATAGTTGGATGTGTCAGCAGTTTCTCATCGCAGTGTGTCCCGAAGATACATTTTGGGTCTGTTTTGAACCTGGTGGAATTCCAGCTAGACCACATATTTCTAAATCACTTTCCTCTTTTCTTCCCTCCTCATGACGTACTGTTTCATGGCCCTCAAATCCTGCTGAATTGAATTGAAATCTGAAAGAAGCCTGGAGCCCGGAATATAGGTCAGATTCACCTTTGAGTTGCAGCATGCCTTGCTTGCTGTGCTGGGCTTAGCCATCCAGCAACAGATGTGTTCTCCAGATGCAGCACTGCAGACGACTTGCAAGCCTTGCTTGAACATAGTGATAGTGTGTGCAAGCTTTGTGCAAATCTGTTGAAGCCTAGGCAGGTTCTGAGTGCCAGATCACGCCTCTAGAAGCTGAATGCACCTGTGCTGCCCCCACAGATTGCTGGAATACACAGCGTGGGTACATTATAAATAATGGCTAAAGAGAACCTTCTGATGGGAGTGAATTCAGCTACATAAGAGTTCTGGATCATGGAGTGCAACACACGGAACAAAATACAGCAGTACGCAAAACATTCACCTCTCAGTGTAACTAGAGCCCAGCAGGCACTGGTTTGACCGGAATTATTCTCTCTTAGTGACAGGAAAGTAAGAGCGTCATGTGAAAACAGTGCTTTTAACTAGGTAAGTCGTGAATATTTTCTGGATTTCTGCAGATGTGGATTTCCATTCCTAAATCTTTGAATCATGGTATGACCTTGGTTAAATCAGATCCTACCCCTTCATTTTCTTAGGTGTTTTACCACCTTTTGGAAAATCCTTTCCTTAGATAGTTTCCTTAGATGGAAGATGGCATCTAAAAGCAAAGCATCAGCACTGCTGCAATTCTGCTGCCCTCTGAGACGTTTCTCTTCTGATCTCTCTCTGATGAGCATACTTCCACTGCACAAAGCTTGCAGTCATTTCCATTATCAGTCTGTCTTTTCTTTTGATTGACAAGCTATTTTCTAGAAACACCTGTCTGTCTGTACAAAATAAGCATTTACTGTATCTGATGTTTATAAAACATAGCTGATTTTACCAGGCATTAGGAACCCTGTAAACCTGTGAATGGAATGTGCCTTCCGTTCTCATTGATAACACACAATTCCTATTGTTCATTTTATACTGCATAGCCCCAAGTTACGTTTTCTTAAGTTTCAACAAGGGATCTCAGCTAGGTCTTTGGGCCTCCTTAATTATATTAGTGTAAGTGTTACCATAGTAAAACCAGGGAGAGTTTAATTTCTGTAATTTCATATGTGGAAAAGTAGTCAGTTCCTTTTAGAATTAAACAGCCTCAAACTTTGAAGAACCCTAAGAGGGGTTTTTGTTTATAAGTCAGTACCCTTGTGGTTTCAATGTAAGAAGCCTAGAACTTCCTACTGTTATGGGCCTTGAGGTAAATTCCCCATGTGACCTGGATGATCTTGAATGGATGCCAAGACTGTCTAGGGATTGCATTAAATCTTATTTTCTGTATTATGGTAATTCTGTCTTTCTTAGAAGTAGCATCTTACAAGCATGCCTCCAAGTGGCATTTCTTTGTAACTCAAGTCTTAGCTTTATTTAAAACCTAAGGGGAAAGACAGTTACACTACAGGCAAACGACACGAAGTGAAGAGTCCAGTCTCAGTTTTGTAAGAATATACATAATCTCTGAAAGTGTCTATTCTGTTTTACCTATCAATTTCCCTGTAGTTTTCTCCCCACCATTTTGATCAGTAATTTAATCAGTTACATATCAGCTTCCTTAGGTTTAACTGAAAAGTCAGGTCTACAATAAACACTGTTTTGAATTTCTTCTGTAAGAGAGTATTTGTAGATACACGACTAGAAGAGATTCCGTGTATAATTTTCTTGTCAGCTGCAGTAAAGGAATCATGCACAGTTACACCCGATTGTTGCACTTCAACAGATGTTAAAAATTAACTGAAGTTTGCCCTTACATTTAGTTAAACACCATTCTCTGGCTGAAAATATACTGAAAGATCATAGTTCTTTCTCTTTCTCAACACCCAGCATCCCACACCAACTCAGAGTACCAATTCAGTGAGCTGGAACAACAGGATTTGCTACTGATGCTCTGTTCTCTTTTTGTAATTTTGTCCAGAATGCCTTTTTTCACTTATTTTGGTCCATCCTTGGTATTTTTTTACTTTGGTATATTGACGTGGAACACAGTTTCCTGTTCTCTATGAAAACTAGAAGGATGAAAATTTTGAGTAAATAAGATAACGTATTTTGAGTTTTGTAAAAGTTTGAGTTTTTAATATGCAAGAGAGTTTCATTTAGAGCCTACCGATTCTTCCCGTCTACCTCGTAAAATCAAGCTTACTACATTGCCCTCTGGTGGTGTGAGTTGGTAGTTTAAAATACTTTTTAAAATTACTTTTTATATCGTGAGGAAAACATTGACTTGAGGAATTAAATAGAGAAAATTCAGTTAATGTAGTAATGATATTAAAGTTCAATGCCAATGTGAAATTCAGCAGCATTTTCTGCTCTGGTTGAATACACTATCATTCAACTGATAGAAATTAGTTTGGTTAGAACAATTGCAAAAATAAGTTTGAAATAAGTGGTAGTCATTTTACTGTCTTAAAAACATCCAGTATGATCATTTATCCTAAAAGTTCCCCAAAATGATACTTTACAAGAGAGAATTTAATTTTAAAGACCAAGATAACAAGAATAGTTATGTTTTCTGATAAGCACAAACAACATGCTTGCAATAAAACATATATGATATCATGAGAAGAGTTCTGTCCTATTTATATAAAGGACTATAAACTGTGGTAATCTATCTGTTGCAGATAGATTCACATTCACATGCAGAACTCACTATAGATTATGACTACAAAGTCAGAATTTTTAAGTTGTTTTATTTTGCCCAGAATCCTTTTGCCCGACACGTACCTTTCCAAAATATATAAATGGAAATAAATAATGAACAACCAACAATAATGTGCCACATTCCTCACCAAATTACAGTTTTTTATCATGTCGTGAAGCTCCCCAAATACACTAGGTTCTATACAAATGTCTAGAAATATGCATGCCTTAAGCAGATTACTTAAATTACTTTCTGTGAGAAGAAGTGCCGTTTTCTGCTAATTATTCAATCTGTAAAATTTTATCCTGTAGTTGTGTTCAGATTACTTGGTATAAGTTTGCTCTCAGTGTTACTGGTTCTGTATATGCATGGGTACACTGCTTTCAGTTGGTTGCCTACTTTAAAAAAAAAAAAAAAAGAGAAAGAAATAATTTGTGCCATTTTCTTTTCTGGCAGAGCACACCCACAACCTGTAGCTGAAGTAGAATTCTCTGCTTCGCCCTCTCTGCCCCTGGTTTCCCCCTGCCTCCCCTCGCTCTACCAAAGTAGAGGTTTCACAGCAAGCAGACAAAGCGTCCAGCGTGGGCCATGCCTTCTCACCCTGTGGTAGAGTAACTAAGAGCCCATGTGCAGACCCATGATTATGTGTGACTGTGGTAATCCTTGTTTTTAATGGGTGCAGATACTTAGCAGTAATAGGCCAGATTTTGACATACATTGTTTGTTTCTTGCTTATGCTGTGAAAGGGGAAGGTTGTCATCGGCTGCTGTGCAGAGATTCTCCCAGGAGAAGCAATTGAGCCTGTCAGGCTCCTGCTTTGTTTGTAGAGATGCAATTCCATGGCTCCTACCTCTTCTCCTCCTGCTGTGTTGCCTGCCTCTTGAGCAGTTATAGTGCCACTCTACTTTTCCCTCCCTCCTGCTTCCAGCAGGCTGTGAGCCATGGACATGCTGTGCCTACACAGGGGACAGGCAGTGTGAGGTGGGACTTGCTTCCTCTTTGTCCAACACACCCCTGCAGCTTGATTCAGATCAGGGAAAGCTGCCTCCATCACATGACATCCTGTGACCTGGTTTGTGAGCTTGGGACGCCAGCATTGTGTTCTACACAGTGTCCAAATCTACACAAAAGATCTCCAGGTGTCACACAAGCAATATGTGACTGTTCTGGTATCAGCTGGGACAGAGTTAATTTTCTTTCTAGTGGTTGCTCTGTTTCAGATTTGGTGTGAAAGGGAAGTCAATAACACATACTGTTTTAGTTGTTGCCAGGCGATGTTTATATTTTTCAAGGATTTTTTTCAGCTTCCCATAGAAGCTGAGGATGACCATAGACAGAATAATGGAATGGCTAATGGAATATTTTGTACCATAGATGTCATGCTCAGTATATAAATGGGGCTAGCTGGGGGGTGTGTACTCATGATCACTGATTGGGACAGTGCCAATTCACCAGGTGGTGAGAGTGACTTGTGTATTGTTATTTTTCTTTTCTGTTCTTTTGCTATTAAACTGCTTTGTCTCAACCCATGAGGTTTTTTTTTTTCCTTTCTTCTCCTTTTCTCACTCTTGTCCCCCAGATTCCTATGGGAGGAAGGGGAGTTATTGAACAGCTCTGTGGCCCTAGCTGCTGGCTGGGATTAAACCACAACAATGACCAACAGAGAAGAAACGTAACGTCACCACTGGCTATACTAGCTAGATAAAAGTGGACTTTAGAAGACAAGTCATAGATAGGAATAACTAAAATTAGACTTAAGTCTGTTCTTGGCATGGAGTCTTACATCACATGGAAATGAAAGGTTGCATATATGCCAAGTAAGTCACATCCTCCACTGTTTTTTTTAAGAAATGTATTATCTTAAAACATCAAGCAATATGTTGCCAGTCTTCCTCATTGCTCTTGGCATTTCTTGAGCATTTTATGTTATTCACTTGCTCCAGGCAGTAGTTTATTCTTTTTCTCTGGAGAGAAGAACCACAAATAGTAGGATTTAAACATATCTGAGCATGGAGCAGTGTCAAAACACCTGACTCTTAAAATCATCCCCCTAAAGTCCACCTGGGAATGAAAGTGAAACCATCAAGGCAGCCAAACAAGGCTTATTTTAGCTCTGATCAAAAAGACACCACCACCATTTTTTATATTTTTCAGATATTGTGTACTGAATCCAGCAAGCTAGTTTGGTTTTCCTAAATATGAAATAAAAACTAATGTGTCATCTAGCAGAAATCTCATTGGATTATTTTAATTTATCTTAAAAAATTTTAAAGTGGGCTGTAACACAAAGCATTATTTCTGAGGATTTTTAAGTGATTTTTCTCTTTTACTGGCATTTACCTCATTGCCCTCTACAACTACCTGAAAGGAGGTTGTAGAGAGGTGGGGGTTGGCCTCTTCTCCCAAGGAAATAATGACAGGAGCAGAGGAAATGGTCTGAAGTTGTGGCAGGGGAGGTTTAGATTAGATATTAGGAAGAATTACTTTCCTGAGAGGGGGGTCAGGCACTGGAACAGCCTGCCCAGGGAGGTGGTGGAGTCACCATCCCTGGAGGTATTTAAGAAATGTGTAGACATGGCTCTTCAGGGCATGCTCTAGTGCCCGAGATTATTGGTTTGTGGGTGGGTGTGATGTGGTGGGGTGTTGTGTTTTTTGTTTTGTTGTTGTTGTGGGTTGTTTTTTTTGTTTTTGTGGGGGCTTTTTTTGTGTTTTTGTTTTTTGTTTTTTTTAAAGTTTGGACTTGATGATCTCAGAGGTCCCTTCCAACCATGGTGATTCTGTGATTTTGTGATTTATGAGAAGATATTTCCTTTTTGGCCTTTAAATTAGAGAAAACAGGGTGAAGCTCACAGGATGCTTGTGCCTGCCATCAGATTGGGAGGATGGAGAAGAATGGGCTTAAGTGATATCTTAGGGTTTTGCTCTCCTCATAGGTCTCTCCAGCCACCAGTTCAGTCATCACAAAACTTTGCAGTGGAGATAGTGTCAGTGGAGCCTTGTGACAGGTGGAGGAACAAAATGCTTCCATATGCTGATGGAGGACATGTGCACCAGTGCTGGGCTTCCCACAATGAGCAGCCTCAGGAACTGTAACATGCAAAGTCAGTAGAGATCATTGTGCTTTCTAGAGTACTTCCAGTGATGTCTTTAAAGATTGAAACTCCGAAGATAATGGAAGTAGCCATTAAGTTGCCAGACATTTTTGGGAGAGGGAAAGGCATGCCTGTTTGCTTAGCTTGTAATTGTTCCAGTCTTGCAAAGGGTTTTTTTCCTACCTATTTGTTACACTGATAGACTCTATATAAGGCAGGCTGAGTAACCCAGCCTAGTATCTATTAGGCAAGTAGCCTAATAATATCCTACTATTTGCCATAAAGCTATGCTTTTTGGAAGACTGTCTTAAGGTTCTTGGATTCATATGGACCAAATGTGAAGATCTGTCATTGACCCTCCAGCACAAGCAGGAAGCGTTTAAACTTTTCTTGGGAAGAGTCCAACAGTTGAGTTACATCATTATACAAAAGACTCAAGCAAAGATGATTTATTTGAAGTAATGAGTGCACAAGTAGACCAAAATAAACAATTCTCTCAGTGGCAGCCTTTCCTTTTTCTTAACATTTGTCTCCTGCTACCTCTGTCCCCTGTTTCCTCTCCTGAAACACTAGGTCCTGAACACTAGGACCATGGCTACCATAGGGCTTAATGTCAGCAGGAAATTTCCATTGTACCACAATTGGCTATGTTCTTCTCACTTGCCCTCTCATCCCTCCGCTCTCCTCCCCCTACTCTTCCTTATTTTTAATGAGCTTTGCTTGGCTTGCTGAATGCTCAAAGCTGCACTAACTGCAGAGCAGTGGAGCCTGACCTAGCTCTAGCCTGAGAGGCAGCAGTTCCAAAAAAGCTGTTAATGCCAGCTGGCCTCCTTCTGACCCCTGTAGCACAAATATATTACTCTGTGTCTTGTTTCAGCCCAAGTGTCCCAGGATTTACCAAAGCATGAGATTAGTCTTGCCTGTGTGCCAAGGTGCCGTAGTTATAGTGATCTGTGATACATGGCTGGACCCTTTGACTAGAAAGATCAATAAAACAAGTAGATCTGCATTGCTGATTTTCCTATACTTTTTTTTTTGTTTGTTTGGTGATTGCATTGGATTTGGGTAAGGAGAGCTTAATCTACCAACTTTCAGTCCAACTAACAGACTTTGTCACCAAGGACATGCGTTTATTTTCTTCAGCAGATGCACAAGGAAAGAACCATGTGGGCTTTTCCACAAAAACCCACCATTGATGCAGTGAATTGCACACACTGGGATTGATGCTTGCCTGTTTCTCCTCCTTACACTGTATGAACTGTGCATGCTCAGCGCCCTGAGCTTCTTCATGGAAATAAAGGGGACCCCAACCTCTGTGGACCGTCTCCTACACAATGCAAGAGGCCTTTACTCTGTGGGCCTGAAGTTCCCAATGTTGAATTAGAACAGAAAGACGTAGCAGCAGAAGAAATGATACATATGAACCTGTTTGATCTAAAGCACACATGCAGGTTCAATCTGATCAGGTAGTACAAAGAGTTATGGGCAAGAACCTGGCTTTTTGATTATACTGCAACTTGTATACACATTTTTCTCTGGGTATGCTGTGTGGCTATTTTTTATCCCTAGTAGAGAAGCCAAACCTCAGTTATGAATATAGAATGCATTGCATTGGACAATATTGCGCTCAAACATTTCACAAATATCTGTCCCTGCCCATTGGAAACCAGCCTCTCTGTAGCATTCCTTCTACTTCCACGGACCTGTCTTTGCCCTGTTTTTCCTGTGAAGGACATGAGGAATTGACAAGAAATCTGAAGAAAGATCACATTGTACAATGAAGGGATTTTACATGCTTTTCTTGGACTGCCAAGCAACAGTGCTTTTTGTTGTGTCTGTTGTTGTGGAATCAATCAGATAGGATAGGATAGGATGGAATGGAATGGAATGGAATGGAATGGAATGGAATAGAATAGAATAGAATAGAAAAATATAATAGAATAGAAAAATATAATAGAATAGAAAAATATAATAGAATATCACAGTTGGAAGGTACTGCCCTGACCAATTCAGGGCTGACCAAAAGTTAAAGCATATTATTAAGGCCATTGTCCAAATGCCTCTGAAGCAGTGACAGGCTTGGGGCATTGACCACCTCTCTAGGAAGCCTCTTCCAGTGTTGACCACCCTTATGGTAAAGAAAGCTCCCAAATGTCCTGTCTAAAGCTCCCCTGACACAGCTTTGAACCATTCCCAGTGTAATTCTTGATCCTATAAAAGGCTTTGTTTTGGAAGAAACAGTGTACAGTGACCTATACAGAGAAGCTGGAGTTATTCTGAGGTTAGCCAATTTGCGTAAAATAAATTTCAGCTTTGCCATTTCTAGCCACTGCCAAACACCTTGTTCTCTGCTTTGTTGAACCAGGATTGCAAGAAGCAGCATCTTCTCTTAGTCATTTCAAGGAGCCTCTACTCTGTTGTGTAATGTGATGGGACACCATTTTTTCAGAAACACTCTTGGGCTCTCTGGGTAGTAGCAGAGGTTTAACACTCCTCTTTTATGCTTGTTCAGGTTGTGTTATTTGTGAACCTTGTAAACCTCGCTTTTGCAATATATGAACTTTGTAACACCTGTATAAGCTCAACCCGCAGTGAAAGAAAGTCTAAGTCACATTGCCTTACAATTGCTGTGCACCCAGAGCATTCAGGCAGTGATTTTCTGCAGCTCACCCAATGTGCAAAAAGCTGTTTGCCCAAAGGAATGATGTTACTGTGACACTGAACTAAATACAAAGTATGAATTATGTTTCCTGCACAAGGTCTGGGTCAAGGATCTTTCTGGGAGGTCAGACATGTAACTGAAAAGCTAGGCATAAAGCTGCACAGCAATAATTACAGATTCATGCCTGATCCAGCATGAATTTTAGTTTTGTTGTTTGTGTTTTCTAGTAAGAAAGCCAGACCCCCAAGATGATAATCCGTGTGCCTTGCATCCACAAGATTCTCTCTTATGTAAAGCAGCCTACAGGATCAATCCTGGGTAAAGCTTGATGAGTAGGGACAGAATAGTGCTTAAATCATTATTTGAACAAAAGAGCTGATTAAACATCTCTCAAGGCAGAATATGTACTGTAATCCCACAAAAGTCAATAGTGGCTGGAAATGAGCTAGGGCCTAGATGAACTTGGTGCTTTAAGTTTGCAATATTCTAATCTCTTAATTAACAAAATGTTCTTAGCTCCATCACTTCAATTTTTGATGCACTCAGCTGATGGTATATCTTCAGATTCTATGTTTGTATTGATAGATCAAAATTTGACCTGAGCCCCTCTGATCCACCCTAGTTTCACCCACTTGTTTGTCCCCTTCCATTCTTATGAAATTAATTGTTCACATGCTCTCAATGAAACCTCTTCATCTTTGTTCCCAAACCATCACTGCTCCCCATGTTTGCAGCCACTGGCATTACCACCTCCCTTGCAGTCCAGCCTTCCACTGAGCCACACAGATGGGGGCTGCTTTTGCTCTACTTCCAGGACTTCTTGTTTCTGGGCCTGAATAAGGGGTAACTCCACCCAACTGGTAATGATCCTAAGAGTTTGAGTATCACCAACTGCTGCAGTGCTTTTGTCCTCTGGCCATACCTACGCTTTATCACAGCAACTTCTCTGTTGGCTCCAAACAGAGGTGATTGTGTCAGCCCCACTGTTGTCTTATATTTCCACTTGCCCTAAAAAGCTTTTTTTTTGCTCTGCACCTTGGTGAATTTTAGAGGCACTAGAGGAGTTTTGTCAGTTGTTGACTGACTCAGGATCTCTCAGCTAGAGATCTGTGGGATGCAAACAGTTGAATGCTTGGGGTGAAGCTGATTCCCATGTATGAATTGCTTATAGCCTCTCTGCATTTAATTCTGAAGCCAGTAATAGGTTTCCTGTCCTCCTAGGGTGAGAGGAAGAGCTGCTGGAACCATAGACCTCCCAAGGGCTACAGGGAACTATGCCAAAGTTATGCGTCTGCTCCATTTGCTTCTAAGACCTCCGTATGTCCTGCTGGCTCTGAATGGGCCAAAACAATGCCTGAGGCACTTTTTGTGGTGGTGAGGAGGGTTACACTGTGGTAACTCCCTGTCTCTGCCTTGTGCTTGGGTTTTGTTGCTCTGTTTGAATTTTGCTTCACATGTTTTCAGAGTTCATGGAGAAAGGGAACAGAAAGGCCGGAACTAGTCCTTAATGTACAGAAAGCATTTCAAAGATGCCAACACGTGACTGCTACTGCCATTGTAAATATGTCCTCCACCTCTGTCATGCATATCATAATTAGCAGCTGCCTATTCTGAGGGCTCTCCCACCAGCACTTAGCTGTCCCAGGTGCACACATTGCAGAGTGTGGCTGGGGCTGCTGGCTGAGCCATCCCTTCTTACACCTGACTCATGCATTTTCATGCTGACTGAATAATTAGTTTCTGAAATCCAAATGGTTCCAACCTATGTAAGGCATAGGCAACCTATTATGGCATATGGTTATGTATGGCATTTCTTACTTCAAATTAACATTAAATGTTGCATGCATGAATCCTGTATAGACTGGAAAGGGAGGGGTGGGGTTGCTTTGTGGCGTATAGTTCCCTCATCAGGCGATATGAAACTAATAAACAAGTTGGTGCCAGGAACTCACTTTTCACAGACCAGCTAGAGGTGCGGTGCTTCACTCTGGTGGAACGGTGGCTGCAAACATGACTTGGGCACAACAGCCTATGAAGACAGCGAGATATTTACTTGACTGAACTCCAAAGGCTCATACTGAGGCAGATTTGCCATTTCTGGCAGAAATAGATTCCCCTGGAGAATCTAGTCATTTCAAGACATCTGCTTGCAGATCCAGACAAGGGATATTCTTAGCCTAGAGAACTCTTCTCCACCTGATCTCTCCTGTTACAAATGCCACTTGCTTCAAGCAGGAAAACAGACAAGCTGTGAAATGAGCAACCAACCTGTTCAAATATCTAGTTACTTATTGCTCAAGAAGACAATAAATACGTCATTGAAAATCCTAGGATCCATGCAGAAAATTGAGTTCGCAGTGGTAACTTCAGAAAGGATGCTGGTGTATCTGGCACAGGTGCTGTGTCTGGCCACATTCCTTCCCAGTTTGCCGATGTGCTTAGTTAAATGCCCAACAGTGAGCAGTTGACTAGTTCCTGTGGCTTTTGGAGACTTACAGGTAGTTCCTACAGGAAAACCCCTGATCCTGATTAGGTCAGAGCACAGCATCCTATTGTCCACTCAGCATTTTGCAGGAGTTACTGTTGCTGAATCAAGATGATTTATTTCCCATATAAAGTCACTCAAATGTGGACTGAGAAGGTCATTGATCATGTGAGTGGAATTCAACATAGTCCACTTCTGGCACTGACTCTCTGGCAGAAGATATACAAACAAAGTTTTTTACCTTGTTCTTTCCCGTGCTGGAAAATGTCCTGCAAAATACTATTACATTCCCTTTCTCGCTTTCCCAGCTCCTCTCCATTTTCTTCCTTTCCTTCTGCCTGATACTAAACCGGGTTTTAATGAAGATGCTGCTGCCAGTAAAGCGGTGGCTATATTTGTTTAATGAGCCTGTTCCAGTGTGTCGTTTAATTGCTCCATTATTTCCTTTGTCAGCACTCTGGATAACAAAGTTATTGGTATTTGACAAATTTTTCATGCTTGAATTAAAATATATCAGTAAATACAATGTCAGCTGGAAAGAGGAACTCCCAGCAAACTATGGGGATTTGGGGACTTTTTTTTTCTCTCTCTTTCCCTAAGCAGTAATTACTGAGGTAAATAAAACTTCTGGGAACTGTTATTTCAAATTGAATTTTAACTGCTTGCTTCCTGGAAGGGAAACACATCAAGGTTACTGTCTGAGTGAAGCATAAACAAGAATAAATATGGAGATACTCACAGGGAAGGCAGATAGTGGGGTGTTTATGCTAAATATCATGCCCCTCAGATTTAGGTAACAAAAGATCAAGTAACTCAAGTGACTGCTAGAAATGTTATGTTTTTATCTGTGACGGGGTCAGCTCCTTCCCTGAGGAGATATACCCAAAGGGTATTTCAGGTCCATTTTCTTATTTTCCTTCCCAAAGAGGGAGGAGTTTATAATACGATCACTGGGAAATCAGGGCACAAGGCTCTAAGAGGAAAATATGCTGCAGTCCCTATAGTGGGTGCTGTAAGGGAAAGGCTAGACCTCGTTCCTATGGTACAACTTCCTCCCCCACAGGGCACCTTTCTGACCTGAATCCACTTCTGTTCCTCCAGGGAGGGAAGGGAAGGGAATGGAAGGGAAGATTAGCAGATAAAAGCAACTGAAAGCTCTGTTGACATTTTGCAAGAAGATTCAGAATCAGAAGGACTGATTCTGAAATAATCTCAAGCAACAAAGGCTGAGTTTCTGTAGCTTTTTAAGCTGCAGAAGACAGAAGTTTCCCTTCTGTGTTGCTGTGCAAGCCCAGGCTTCTATAACCCCTTGAAACATCCTGTCACTGGTTAGTGTAGAGCATCAGAAAGTCAGAAACTTGGAAAGCTACCTGGGACTGGAAAACACCCTTATTACAAAACCTGTGATGCTGCAGGAAAGCATCCTTTCTACCTCATTTTATTGAAGCACAGAGCAGCAGAAAATGAGACGAGAGCGTGTCACTGAAAGTCATACTGCCAAAATAAGCATAGTGAGCAGCAGAGGAGACTAGGGGTGTGGATTGCAGCATTCCCTGAGACAGATAAATGGGGGTTCATATTAAGACCTGGTTAGTAAGGTACAGCTGCCACTTGGGGATTGTGCTCTTGCATCATATATTCACGGACTTTCATCATGGTTGTTTTGACAACAAGACTAGAATTCAAGCCTGTAAACTTATGCAACAGTACTTATGGAGCTGACAGCAAGGGATTAGTTAGCTCTGTGATGAAGAGGAGTGAAAGAAAAACTCCTAAGTATATAGTTTAGGCTCTGAATTAGAATACAAAGGAGGCCCTCCAAAATAAATCAGTGCTGCAGAAAAAAAAATGTGTGAGACAGACAAAATTATTTGTTGTCAAAATCATTAAATTAATCTTTTTTAAAAAAAATAAAACCTAGAAAGTTCTAGTGCTTCACTAAGGTTTCTACATAGTGAAATGCTCCATGGGAAAACTCTTAGGAGTCCCTTGCAGCACAGGATGGGAGGTCTTGGAACATGGCAAGGCTCATGTTTCCAAGATGAGTCTCCAAGACTCTGTATTCTAATGATTCTAATGATTTTATATGTCTGCACTTGTATTTTCTATCATCTCCTGAATATCCCTTTTGATTATTGCATACAGAATTATGGGATAAAAATACCTAGCTTTTAAAATGAAAATTGATGATGTTGTGGGCAGGCAATATTGCATCATTTACTTAATAGAGAAAATATCTAGATTTCAGTTCCTGATTCAAGCTGTGTTTATGTGTTTGTATTATCAACTGTTTAATAGAAATATTTAAGTGTGCATTGGAGTAGAGGCCAGAACACAGATGTGTATTCAAAATCACTAAAAAACAGTAATGGTATTTTTAGCTTAGCATCTTATATTCTTTTCCATGTGATGGTACAACTTTCAGCAAAGGAAGAGACTATACTGTCCCCATGTGCCCCTACTCTGAGAGCGTTTTACAGGACTAGTTCATACCTCCAGGGTATTTCACTGAATTTCACTGAATTTCTAGAGTTGGAAGGGACCATAGAGATCATCTAGTCCAACTCCCCTGCTGAAGCAGGATTGCCTAGAGCTAGAGCATGTTACTCAGGACTGCATCCAGGCGGGTTTTGAAAATCTCCAAAGAAGGGGACTCCACAACCTCCCTGGGCAGCCTGTTCCAGGGCTCCGTCACCCTCACCGTGAAGAAGTTTCTCCTCATATTTGAGTGGAACCTCTTATGTTCCATCTTGTGCCCGTTGCCCCTCGTCCTCTCGGTGGGAACCACTGAAAAGAGTCTGGCTCCCTCCTCCTTCAACCCTCCCTTGAGATACTTGTAGGCGTTGATAAGGTCTCCCCTCAGCCTTCTCTTCTCCAGACTAAAGAGTCCCAGCTCTCTCAGTCTCTCCTCATAAGGGAGATGCTCCAATCCCTGAATCATCTTTGTAGCCCTACGCTGGACTCTTTCTAGTAGTTCCCTGTCCCTCTTGAACTGGGGAGCCCAGAACTGGACACAGTACTCCAGTTGTGGCCTCACCAGTGCAGAGTAGAGGGGGAGAATGACTTCCCTTGACCTGCTGGCTACACTCTTCCCTATACAACCCAAGATACCATTGGCCTTCCTGGCCGCAAGAGCACACTGTTTACTCATTGCCATTTTACTGTCCACCAGGACCCCTAGATCTTTCTCTTCAGTAGTTGCCTCTAGCGGGTCCACCCCTAACCTGTATTGGTGCCTGACATTCTTCTTCCCCAGGTGCAGGACCCTACACTTTTCCCTGTTGAACCTCATGAGGTTCTTCTTTGCCCAGCCCTCCAGCCTGTCCAAGTCTCGCTGGATGGCAGCACAGCCCTCCGGGGTGTCAGCCACTCCTCCCAGTTTGGTATCATCAGCAAACTTGCTGAGGATACACTCTGTCCCCTCGTCCAGGTCACTGATGAATATATTAAACAGCACGGGTCCAAGTATTGACCCCTGGGGGACTCCACTGGTTACAGGCTTCCAACTTGAACCTGCTCCATTAATAATTACCCTTTGGGTCCTGTCACACAGCCAGTTCTCAATCCACCTCACTGTCCCCTCATCCAGCCCATACTGCCTCAGTTTCCCAATGAGGATGTTATGGGAGACAGTGTCAAAAGCCTTGCTGAAGTCAAGGTAGATGACATCTGCTGCTCTCCCCTCATCCAACCAACCGGTTATGGCATCATAGAAGGCTATCAGATTGGTCATACATGATTTACCCTTGGTAAACCCGTAGATGCACCCTCTGCAACTGTGCAATGAAAGGCACTAAAGTACTTTCCGTCTGCTTTATCCAAGAATCAGTCAAGGGAGAGCAGCACCCTTTTGCTGGCAAAATGAGTGTGGCGGAGCAGCAGCCATTTACAAAGATCTGTCTCGTTGAAAGAGAGGAGGGTCTTTTGTTAACAAGCAGGCTGTCACTGCTGGATTACTCTGTGATGAGTTCTTGTAGGAAGACTGGAACTAGAAAGTCATATATTGACTGAAATTTCATTTGAATATTCTTTGAATAGTTTTGAATGCTGTAGAAATTTGTAGAACTTCTGTGCTATTCATAGGTGTAATGATTCTATTGGCTGTCTGAGGTACTATTTACAAAATGTAGAGTTGTATGTGTTAATAATAATTCTTTTGAAGTTGTAATCAAAAACGGTAGACATGAACTCTGTAGAGTGAAATTACTTAAGTTTTTGAGTCGGTAGGATCGGGGCTTCAGATATGTAGAGGAGAGGAAAAAATAAAGTAGTCCAAATGAACATCTATTTGATTGACACACAACAGAATATTTCCTTCACTGGTTGCCAGAATCAGGCAGATCTTGTGTATTGAACAAGTACATGTGTCCCTTTGTATGTGTTGCACAAGATATACTCCTGGTTATGGAGTTTAATTCATGCTTGAAACGAAACAGGAATTACAGGATTTTCAGGGAAATTATATTGTAAATTATAATGAATAGGTTAGAATATATAATAGTTTAAAGATGATTACATAAACTGGAGAAAGTCCCAGAACCAATGTGAAGAAATGTAAAAGGTTTGTAAAACGTGCTATTAAGAGAGGCTGAGAGAACAGGTTTTGTTTAAGGTGCAAGAAAGAAGACTGCAAAACAACCACAGTCTATCCATATAGTGAGGCTATTATAAAAAGGTGATCAATAGTTTTTCCGTTTCTGGGTGGGAAAAGAATAAGAAAAAAACATCTTTTGTTGCAGAGAGGGCTTGAAGTGAATAGTAGGATATACTTCTAACCATTAATTGAACTAACTATTTAATAGAAGATTTTCGCAGCCATGTTAGTTTTTGAGAGCAGGTTGGTCAAGCAACTGTCAAAGAAAATGTTGGTTGTACCTAATCTTGCTTCTGCACAGGCACTTAGGCTGCACAGATCTCTCTGCAGCCCCCGTTGCTGTGATACCAGTCTAGCCTGAGCCTAGTAGAATGTAAAGACTTAGCAAAAATCAGAGGGAATTGAGATGTGGGGACTAAATGAAACAGGATAAAATGCAGTGCGGAGTCAGAAGACAGAGATCAAGCCAAACTTGCTGTATCACTTTCTTTCTGAATATAACTAATTTTCTTGAGAAAAGCAGTTTACTAGATCTCATTTATATGGTATTCAACCTAGTGTTTGCTATGATGTTTTGAAGAAAATTAACTGAAGATTTGTTTGTATAGAACTGCTCAGGAGTCTGAGACACTGGTTATAAGAGAAAAAGAGAAGACTAACATTGAAGGGGGTGTTACTGGTAAAGTTTCCTGCTTAAGTAATTCTTAATAATTCTATTAATGACTTTGATATAAGAAAGAAGTCAAGTAATGATGGAATGAAATGAAATTCATTTGTGCAAAGTGCAAAGTCATTACACTTAGGGACTAATAACAAGAATTTTTGCTGTAAACTGGGAGATAATTAGTTGAAAATGTTTAAAGGATGATTGCATGTAGAAAGAATGAGATGGCAATAAAGCAGTAAATGAGATCTTGAGATGTGTCAGTGAAGTATGTGCTAGCTATTAGGAAGAATTAGTGGTTTTGTGCATCCCTAACTTCATCTGAAATACCATTAGCAATTCTGGTCACTTTAATAGAAGAAGGGTAAGAGCTCAAGTGTAGAAGAGGACCACTAGTATAATTAGGGGAGCAGATACATGGTAGTAGATCTGAAAAAATGTACTTTTAGTCCAGCCCAAAGAAGGCTGAGAGGGAATATTGTAACTTAACACGAGGAATCAGAAGAGCTACTTACAAATGGGCCACACAAATCTCTTGAATATTGATTAAGATACATATATTTTTATTTAAGATTCTTGCTTTACTTGGAAGGTAAGCAGAATTCAGACCAAAATGATGACTTAAATAATTTTCAGGAGAAAATGTTAGAAAAGGCCACATGCCCTTCATCTGAAACAGTAAAGTTACACATGACGTTCAGGCTGAGTGTGTACTATCCAACAAGGGAACTAGAGGAAAAAGCCATCCAGAGTTGCTGAAAATGTTTCTGTTTAGGACCACTAGATGTCAGGCAGAACGAGTAATTCATCCTGCCTCATTTGGGGTGAATTTCCTCTTGGTGTAAGGGATTACTGCAAAGCCTGTGATCCACTTGAGGAAGGGAGGAGGAAACAAGTCTCAGTCTTTGAACTGGCTTTCTCTGCAGGACTGTATGTCACATATATCAATTAAGCTTTCTGTGCACTTTTCTGTATGGTGACCTCTGCCCTTATAAAGGCTGAAATTAGATACTGTATGAATAGTGCATCTTCTGAACAAAATACTCTGCTGAAAGGGCTTTAAACCTCACTGATTTAGTGCAGCTTTCACATGCAAAATTTCTAGTGTGTGAGAGCTAACAAATCCTGTGCTGCTTCTTGTCTCAACAAATTTTATGACATGAGGGGAGCTGGCTACTGCCCAGTCTCTGAGAGGGATTTCAAGGCACCCTCTCGCTTAACAGGCAATGTACACAAATGAACAAAAATCTCCAGTCTTATCTCCAGAAAGCAATAGGCAGGAGTGAAAATTGAGTAAAGAAGGAGAGAAATGAAAAGAGATAAAAATTAAATGAACCGCTATCCTTTATGGTTGGCTATAAATGTGTACTTTATTCTGTATTGCCAGCTGAAGAAATGTTTAGTCTTGACAAAAGTAGTTAACTGGGATTATGAATGATGACCTCATGATTGGGTTATAACTGCTGACAGCCCTGACCTGTTAAGGGGAGGAAATCACGTCTTGTATTCCCTCACACTTGCTAGTTAGAATAAAGGTATTGGATTATATCTGGAGCCCCAGGATTTTACTGTTAAGGATACATGTGTCTACCGTGTATTCTCCCAGCTAAATGCATTAGAGGGTTTCAAAATTGTAAGTCTGATTTGCCATATGGTATGAACCCCCTGTGTATTTTTTTTCAGAACTGCTTTTCAACACAGTAAGTACTTACAATGCTCAGGAGGGAGAGGAAACTTAACAACTTCATAGTATGCCATTTCTAAATATCCTTACGCTGGATTTTCTAAGTGACAAGCTTTGAATAAAATGCTTTCATAGATTGGCTAACCAGGGATGAAAACCCATAAAACATTTGCACAGGAACATTTTAAATAATAATTTTATTCATAACAATTTCGTTTATTCAAATAATAGTAAATCGTATTGACATTAAAAATGAAATAATTATAATTTATTTACTTTCTCTTAAAGAATTTTTAAACTGAGCACTTCAGTGATTGGTACTGATAGCACTTTCATTAACAGATGATGAATTGCTGTATCAAGTTGCTGTCTTTATCTATCATTGCTCTCTCAGATCATAGGAGTAGGATCAATCTGGACAAAAATCAGAATAACACCAGAATAACAAAAGCAGTGTTTCAGGAGGGTGCATACCGATGAGCTGAAGTGTCTGTGCCGCACACTTTGAGCTTTCCCTGGGCGAGTGAATTGTCTGGAAAACAGCAGAGTGCGCTGTACGGCTTCATATCGACACTTACCAGGCTGCTCTGAAAGGAGGCTGGGTTTGCTGAAATTGGTTAAGGAATAGAAACACAGGAGATGAGAAGATGTAACGTTTTGTTCACTATTTCACCTGGCCTTTCTTGCCTAAACCACAAAATGGTACTTACTGGGAGACCTAGGAAGCAGGTCTTGCTGCTCCCGGTCTATGAGACAGATCCGTGCCTGGGGAAGTCATGTCTATTTTGAGAAAGGTTTAACCAGGGAACTTCGTAACATGCTGCAAAGGAAGATCATATACATGAGTACACACAGCATTACAAGGGCGAAAGCAGAAAATAGTTATTCCTGAAAGATATTTACCATCAGTTTGCAACTCCAGGGTGACTTTTTTATGCAAGATGCAGAGCTTCAAGGCATGAGTCAGTGAAGCTGAAAGCCACAGAAGGAATTCCTGGTGCCATACTGTGTTGCTGAAAAGCCTACTGTTGTGGGACAGGTGGAAAACAGCAAACACATTTAAAAAGTTCTGTTAAAATCAGTATTTCTCACTGCCCTTCAGCAGAGATGCTGTTTAGTGAAAGCATATGAACTGGACACTTTTGTGGGTAACCTCCTTAACTTCCAAATTTTTGTAGTAAGGATGCTGGAGGGGTTTTCCTTCCTCATTCCTTTTGGTATCTGCTTCTAGGCCTCTTAATAAATGTATATAATCACTTTTTGAACCTGTTGTTACGGTTGTCTATGCAGTGACACTGCATGCCTGCGTGTCCTCTGACAGCCAAGTTCCAAATTTCACTATTGGCTTTGTAAAGCTGTACTCTCTTTTAACTAGTTTAAACTTTCCCAGTAGTGTCATTGAGTTTCCCCTGTGTCTAGTGGTCTTGAATATGGTGAATAGCAGTCCTACACCTACCTTATCCACTGCCATCTTGATTTTGTTATTCTTCATCACACATCCTCTCCAAGTAAGGCGTCCCAGCCTTTTTGTATCACATCATAAGGTAGCTGTTTAATTTCCACACTCATTTCTGTGTACCTCTCTTAATTCCTGTACATCCTCCTTGAAATGCACAGACAGGGATTGTGTATAGGACTTGAGGTGTGGCTGCACTGAGGCCTTTACATAACAGCAGCAGCAAAATTATGTCCTCTGTTCTTCTTGTTCTGATCATCTTTGCTGATGACACTCAGCATCGTGCTGCCTTTTTTGGCCACTACATTGATCCAATTATTTCAGGAAACTGTTAGTGACAACCCGGATCCTTATCTTGGCTCAGAACTGCCAGTTTTGAGTTCAGCATCATGTAGACATGGTTTAGGGTTTTTTTTGTTTTTTTTTTTTCCCATAAGCATACTACATTATATTTTTCTAAAGGCAAGCTTACTTGCAGCCTTTCACCTGTTCAATTTTGTGGGCTCATCCTGGAATTTGGTGCTATTGGCAAGGAATGCAACTACTTGAAAGAGCATAGTGTCATCTGCACACTTAAATAGATTTCACTGCAAGCTTCATTCTCCATGGGATCGATAAAGAAGTTCAATGAAACTATTACCAGAACCAGTTTCTGGTAGGACACACTTTGGACACTTCATCCTGGGAATTGTTAGTTAAGCCCTATAATTTGTTTCCTATCTTTTTACAAGCTTAAAGTCCGTAAAGGACCTATCCTCTAGTCCATGGCACCTTCATTTCTGTATTAACCTTCAATGGCTTTTTGAAAATCCAAATATATTGCATCCATGGGTTTTCTTACTAGTGCACTTACAGAAGTCCAGCAGGTGCATGAGGCAGCTTTTCTCTTTGTAGAAACTACGTCAGCTCCTTCACAATACCCTGTGTTTGTCCATGTGATGACTGGGTTTATGCTATTATCTTTCCATGGCAGGAAGCCAGGATTGCTTCTTTGTAGTCCCAGTATCTCCCCCAGCACCCTTTTATCCTTAAAATACCGTCTCTTTTGTGCTCATAGCTGTGCTTATATCTGGAGAGTGCTTTACCTACCAGACTAAAATATACTGTGAAAAGTCCTGAATTGAAAGAAAAGAAGAAAGAAGCAAAGCTTGACTCTGTAGTTTATTGATTACAGCTCTGAAATAGCAGAGCTATTTTCTATATTTTTAGCAGATGATGCACTTTTTGTCCATGGTGGTTTAGTTGTTACTAAACTGAGGAAGTCCTAGTGCAGCTTTACAAAAAATCAATTGACAGGAAGGTCAATATTTGCTGGAGCAGCTTTTGAGGGATGTTATTTTAGTAGGATTCAGTATTACAGACGTAGGATTCAGTATTACAGATGTCAAATGTTCAAAATCATGAGTTGGGCCCTTTTAAGGCTGATTTTAAAACATTAATTTGGAGCTCTTCTTCTTTTCTTTCTGGACCTTTATGTCACATCATGTTTTTAGACAGTGATGAGGGCTGGAAATGTATTTTAAAATAGTTTAAGCAAAATTCTCCTAATTCTGACTCTAGGACTTTGCAATACAATACTTAGTACTACAAGAGTCGGCAGTACTGCTGGTTTGCAAAGGAAAAGCTCGGGTCCTGGCCAGATACCACATAGCATTTGCTTCATGCAGCAGAGAGCAGCTGTACTGCTGGTGGATGTGGCCCTGGAAGATCTCACCTTACTCGTCCGAATTCTGAAGTAGTTCAGAGGTTTTGAGGCAAATCATCAGACGATCAGGAGGAAACACAAAGAAGAAAAGTGCAGTGCTCATGCTTTGTTTGTACTCTGAGAAGCTCTGCAACTTGGTGGCAGGAGAGTGCAGTTGAGTTGAGGGACTGGCCAGGGCCAGGCCCTGTTTAAGGAGAAAGGAAACTTTAAAAGTTTTGTATGTTCTTCTCTTAATCAGATATACCAAATGCTCTTTGGCCACAGCTGACACAGTCTCATCACAGCTGATGAAACTTTTTCAGTTAGATGTTAATCAAGGATTCCTGTAGAAAGACTAACATTTGGCCTGACTCTCAAGTCCCTTCAAAACTCATTGTGTCAGTGTACTCTCTGTATGCATCAATACACACAAGGGCTGGCACGGATAGAGTCCAAGTGTTCTTTATGTTGTTAAATTGGATAATAATAGTAATAAAAACAACAGCACTCTGCAGCTGAAGCAAACGTTAGGTGTTGTGCTCAACTGTTCATCAGAGGATTTAACTTTATTTTTTAAATTGGAGGGAAAAGTTACTTGTGAAAAACGTTTGCCACACGATGGCAGCATAATCCAGTGAGAAAAAAATAATTGGCTGTCATTGCTGGGAAACGCTTAGCAGTTTTTAGGAGGCTGATTGTTACAGAGCCACAGTACATCTGAAAATGAAGCGTTGGCAGCATCTGAATAGCTCCTTTGCACTGTGGAGGCTAAGTGGCACAGTGGGTTAGTACCATAGTCTTTTTTCTTCTGGAGACTCAGCCTTACATCCTGGCTTAGCCTGCAAATGAAAGCAAGTTGGGTGGTCTCATCCCAGTCCCCATTTGTGCGTATCACAAAACCACCAGGCAATTTGGCATGGCTGGGAGTTGCTGCCTGGGAGAGGAGCAGGATTCGAATAGGAGAGGAACTGCAGGTCAGGAGCAGGTGAACTGGCAGATCTGTGAAGGGAAGTTTGTGCAGCATCTGCTCAGACCAAAAGACGGTCACCACCTGTCAACAGTACTAATTTTCTTCTGAATATATTTGCACTGTAGTTTACTCTCTGTGTGTGAAATCCAAGTCAGAGCTTTATTTTATGCTTCTCCCTATTGCTATTCATGGGAGTTTTGCCAGTGAAAGGAGCCAGCAGGCACCACAGGATTTGGCCTGGTTTTATGTACAATTACAATGGACAAATTCATTTAAGTTTTGTTTTGGAGAGAAGGTAATATAAATTATTAAATACACCTTAAGTACCTACAGCACAGGATATACCTTAAGTACCTACAGCTCAGGAGACAATAGTGCAGAGGTAGTATGCATGCAGCAAATACTCAGGGTTTGGATGGTGCATGAGATGATCCAGGTGTGTGTGGCAGCTCTGTTGTACAGGCTCTCCACAGTCTTGATTTCTCTGGAAACAACTGTGGTGCTAGGACAACTCTATTGTCCCAGTTTTACTGGTTGGTAAACAAAACACAGAAAGGTTGAGCCGTGTCCAGGTTTGCAAAGGAGACCAAGAACAATATTGAGACCTGAATCTGGGTTTATTAAGACTTGCTGCAGTGGAGTTCTTGGAGGAGAAGCTGTAAAAATGAAGAGTAAAGGCAAGAGAAAATGTGGGATAGATGGAGAGGGGATCATGGTATTGTGGAAAATGGGAAAAGTGGTTGAGGGATTGAAAAAAAACACGATGCAGGCAATCAACACAAGGTTAGGAGCAGGAGGAATAGTAACAATTGTGGAAAATTATCAGGAAAGAGTTGGGTTTTATCATTTTGGTCAAATATCAGGAGGTTTAAATTGCTCTTAGAAAGCCAATAGTACAATGAAGAAAAAATCCAAGCAATCAGGAAAAGCAGAAAAATGTGCAATGTCTAGAGAAAGGAAGTTGTAAAGAGCAAAGAAAAAACATTAATATAAAAATATACTGCTGAAAAATGCAGTTTTGAGGCAAATACTTGTGAAGCTGTGCCAACTTCTGTAAATATAATTGGCTTTAAAGTGAGGAGACATTATAAAGAAGTTGAAATATTTCATTTTTGCATTTTCCTAGCAAAACAGTTCAATGTTTTATTTCTGAGTTGCAGTTCATTTTACAGCTAGGTTTGTTTTAATTTAAGATAGAGTAAAACCAATCCAGAAGTGAGATAAGACAGTTCAAGAACTGGAGAACAAAACATTTTATTATACCTGAAAGGAGACTGTCTTTTCTTTTTTTAACCAATAAAAAAATTGTTTTGTGATTCCCTGGAAGAATTATTCTCCATCGTTTTTCAGTTCTCTCACTGAAGTGAAAAATCAATTATTTGTGCAGCCCTAGTTGTGTAATGAGGCATGTTGCAGAAAAACTTTGGTTAGAGATGCAAGTGCTCCTGTACTAGAATTTTGGAATTTTAGATACCTCTTGGTGTCTTACAGACATCTGAGGAGCCAGGAAGGGGAAGAGGGGAAAGAAGAGGGCTCACCACAAAGGATTATATCATTTAACTACAGCTCTCTTTGTTACCAGAAGGAATCTTGCTGCCTTATTGATGATGCAAGTCTGGGTTTTTAGTTTGGCATGGAGGTCTTCCTCCATCTTCCAAGAGTCTTACTCTATCTTACTCCATGCTTCCAGGGTAAGCCTATCTCTTTAGAAAATTGATACAGAAATCCAGACAGGGAGTGACCTATCAGTTAATCTTAGATTTTTGATCCTGTTCTGGGAAATTGTTGATCGCACGACACAAGTCGATCATACACTGTTGATCAAAACTAGCACTGTCGATCAAACTAGAAGCAAGATACACTCTTCTGTACCATTTCCATCGCAACTTTATTAAACCAAGCATGTATTGCAGGGTTATTTAAAAAAAAAAAAAGAAAAGGCCCTAACATTCTCACCAGTTTTGCCTGTGTTTGAACATAGATGCCACTTGTGCAAATTCAGTCCTTCAGAAAGGAAGACAGAAGTACTTTCCTGTGCCAGTAGCTGATTTTCCACATGCATGATCACTTTGCTTTGTACTGGCCACACACTGTTACAGAGACATAAATTCTTGCCTAAGAATGGCATGGCTGTTTTTTACCCCAACTTCCAAATGAAAAGTCTGCTGAAAAATTATGGAATACCAGAGATCTTTATTCTGCATGGGAGCACAGAAAATTAAGCAAGGCCACTATGCCAATAATATATCCAAGTAACAGATTAACTCTTTTTCTTTAGCTCTTCCCATCATGCTAGTAATTCTAGAAACACAAAGATACTTACTTGGGCTGAGTGAATAAATGTGTAGATAACTAGAAAAAAAATGGGAAAAGTTATGATCATGCACTTTAGAACATCATGTCTTCTATGATCTTATTTTTTTTTTTACAAAACTGGATGCATTATGTATTGTTTTCACTCAAAATACCATGGACAAATTCACAGAGGTCATTGTCCAATGGTTGGTTGGTGTCTGTTGAGGAAGGCAGGCCTTCTCCCTGCTGCCTCCCTGTGCTCCAGCCAACACAACTTTCCAGATGCAAGTCATTCAGCTCCTTCCTGTTCCTTTTTACAAGACATTCACTTCCATGAGATGGTGACTGCTAGCTGAAGTTGATGCTAAAGGAACCCTGACACTGTCACAAACCACTTCTGTGAGAAAAACAGTGGTTTGTCTAGGATTGCTGTAATGTTATGATGCTGTAATTCCCAGTTAGTGGGGGCTTTAGACCACCCAAAATGAATGGGCAGCTTTGCAGCAGCTGAATCAATGAAAATGTAAACAAGGTGGGTTTTTTCGGTATTTTGCAAATACCAATATGGATTTATATACTTTATATACTTTTATATACTTTTAATATATTTTTAAGGTTCCTCCCCCCCCCCCCCCCTTTCCTTATTTGTTTTTGATTGTGAAACTGTAAGCAGGTTTGAAGTGAGGAAGTCCTACTATATTAAAGTCCTACTGTATAAAATGGCCTGGAATTCCTGAAATCCCTTATTATGAGCTTGTCAGCTCTCAGTTTGTGCAAATCCCCTATTACAGAGCCTTTGAAAGAAATTGTAAATCACAATAAAGCAGTAATGTAAAACTATTTTTATTGAAAATACATCTACAAAGTAATGTTTCTCAATCCACTCCGGGTGCATACCAATGCAGAACCAGTGAGGGATGGGAAAGGGAATCTTTCTATAATACCTGATTTCCATAAGAAACAAAGTTAGTATAAAAAAAGATCACATTCTTTTGTGACACAATTCATTTTTTCTCAGCTGATGTCATAGAAAGACAGCCATTTACATTGTCTTTGCAATGTATTTCCAAACAAAATCTTAACAAAAAATTAAATTGTTATGCCATAAATTCTACAGTTAATGTTTATACACACATTCTGAATACAGTATCTATATAAAAATATCTCTAATAACATATAAGAAAATGCCTGTCTGTATCCTAGATTTGCATTCTGTTAGCAAAAAAAGATCCCCCATATTTGTTCTCTTTCAGTCAGAGATTCATTTAGAGCTTTGTTGGTTTGACTGCTCAATACTCTATATTAAACCCTGCTCACTTCATTCACTGGAGAATTCCTGCCTGTATTGTCTGTGTTACTCAACTGGAGAGGATGGGCAGGAGTTCTCAGTCTTAAAAAAAGTGTGTCTCGCCTGGGTAAAGATTTGCCTTCAACCAGCATGCTGATGTTTTCACTACAATTACTTGTGCACTGCATTTTTGTTTTTGTAGTGACAGAAGCAACATATTGAATGATTCTTAAGTGGTAACTGGAACACCGCAAGTGAATCCTTCATTTCCATCATAAGAATTTTTTGGTAGAGGGAGGGAGAAAAAAGAAAACCAAACATAATAAAACAGATTGTGCCTGTCACACAATATTTTTTCATTCCCCCAACTGTAACTGCATTATAAAACTTTCCAGTTTAACCTCGATAATAATACAAGGCAAAGTGGAAAAAATATGTTATTTATATTTCTAGAAATGGATTCATCAGAGAATAAGCTTGAAATGAACAAAAAAAGCGCAGGATTACAAGTGCATTGTCTCCCTTTTTTCATTCTTTCCTAGTCAATTCCCTGAAAGAAACCTACAATATTGTGCTTTAAAATGCTTTCTAAAATGTCAACATTTATTATAGCATTTACTATTTTGCAGTTTATATATTTTTCCTAGTAAAAAGTGAAAAAGCACCCATTAGTTTTACTTTCTAAAGGGTTATTTTTTTTCTTTTGGAGATGCTACTGATGAGCACACAAGGATTTTGAAATTTCACATTGAGATAGGGACCCTTCTTCTCCAGATGCAAAACTGTAAATCCAGCTCTATAACTTTTCAGTGGGATGACCAAGCATTTGGGTTTCCAATCAGGAAAGCTCCTGTTGGTCTCAGGGATTCAGAGTTAGAATCTGGTCCCTTTGGGATCTGAGCATCTCACCCTTCTGCACCTTCTGCAGAAGGTTGGCACTACCTTCTATTTGTTTTATTGCTTATTAAGTAGATAATTGGCATAGCCAGAGCATGTTATGTTGTTAGGTTTTTTTCCAAAGAAAGATGTAGACACATTTTCTGTCCCAGATTGAATAAGCCTTGCTCCTGCAAACACTTACATACATAGATTGTTCAACTGGGTTGTGATGTTGAAATTAAAGGGGTAAATCCAGATTGGAGGTACATACATACATATGTAAATGTTTGCAAGTCAGTGGGAGATGACTAGGCTAAGCTTTTGTCAAGATCGGCTGAGGTTAATGGCAAAAACTGTGCTTTGATAAAGTAACTTTCTCAGATCAGCTCGGCTGATAGAAGTGCTCATTTGGGGTATTTTTTTTTATATATATCTTCCCCCTTTTAATCTTTTCAATTAATGTCCTTCTTTTTATTGTTCTGCTAGTATTTGGACAACAATATAAGACTAGAGAAAAAAAAAAGATAAAAAAACAAAAATCCTGTTAATTAGCTGGATGCAGTTATCAAGTTAGAAGTATTGATTGTGCTTATAATGTTAGGAATTTTGCAGTGGGTCTTTAAAAAAATAAAAACATTTCCAGGCTCTGTTATCTGTTTTCATGTTCCAGTTCATTAAAAAAGAAAAAGGGTCGGGGGGGGGGGGGGGGGGGGGCAGCCGTGAATGCTTTCGTCTCTTCCACCCTCGATTTTTTATGACTCCCCCCCCAAAGTTTTGGGGCTCCCCACACGCCTCCCTCCCCTCTCCCCCTCGGAAAATCGCCTTCCCCACCTTAGGAACACAGAATCACACAGAATCACAGAATCGTAGTG